>NC_138302.1:26115000-26132500 GCF_965601325.2 Salmo salar | reverse complement strand
AACAATTCACAACCATACACACAAATCTAAAAGTAAAATAATGGAATTAAGAAATAAATAAATATTTTATTGATTATATATTTCATCTTATTGATTATGATCTCAAAGGCAAAACTGATCCTAAAGCAGCAGTCCTTTTCTGAGAGCTACACACTCTGACAGCATATGAGGAGTGCTGATCTAGGATCAGGTCCCCCCTGTCCATGATGAGTCAGAGATGAGACAGTGATATCCCATAATAGGTTGCCTGAGTATTGGCCTGAGGTTGTCGGTCTGGTTCCACAGACAGACAGACAGCACAGGGTCAAAAGCAGTGCGATCTCACGCACAGTCAGCATCCACATACACACACACCCCCACACACACACACACACAATCTTCGCACACAGTCAGTGTCCGGTTACTCACTGTTCTCCAGCAGGAGCCCTTCATGTGAAGCACAGCAGTAGAACAACACACTCTGAGGCACTCTGAGAACCCCCACACAGCCCGCCTGGCCCCTCACTGTGAGGCTAACACGGGGGCAGTCAGAGTATGTGTGTGTGCGTGTGTGGGTGGATCGGGGGAGTGTGTGTGTTTGATACTTTGCATGCCTCATAGGTCCTATGAAACAAAGCGCTGTGTCTCGACAGTTTCTACTTTGCCTTCTCCACACATTGATGATAATGTCCTTCTGTTTTAGGCTATATACCAGCCATTACACGCCATTAGTGTTATAAAAACACACAATGTCACTCCCCGGTCACACACACTCCCTGTCTCCAACCAGCACAGTTACCCAACACATCGGCTTCTGACGATTCCCAGACGATGTCATGATCCTACTACCGTTTCAGACGGGTTGGATTTGTAACACACACACACACACACACACACACACACACACACACACACACACACACACACACACATACTCCCCATCCCCCATCACCACCACTGTTCCAGGCAGCTAGGTTTCTTACAATACGTTAATATCACATCATCCAGAATAGTAAAGCCATATAACGTCATGCCAATAATCCCATAGGTGAGAGGTTTAGAGTAGCTACAGCCTCAGATGAGGGAAGGGGGGGACCTGGCATTGGTAAATGAGTTCATCTAGATGACTAGGGCTAAATGTTAAAAAAATATATGAATAAATGCAATGTAAAATGAAAATAAGGGTTTCCTATTGGACAGGTTTAGGTGTAGACGTTGCTGAGAATTTTCCTGCACGGTAGTGTATTCAATGTTTAAAAAGGCTTCTAAAGTTTGTAATTTCCACTTTAAAATGTCAGTCATGATTTGCCCTATTGAAAAATGTATGAACCCCTACAAAAAAATGTAATCCACATAATAATTCACATTTCCTGTTGCTGCAGGATTCTTTTCTGTAGCAAACTATCTCAAATTAAGATCCTACATTTCTTGTACCTCCCCATTTCAAAAACGTTTCTCCCAACTGAACACAACCCAGACGGAGCAAGACTAGGGGTTTGTGTTGCCATTTCAGAGCAGAGATCATTCCTTTGGAGAGAGGGGGTAGAGAGGGAAGGAGGGAATGAGACCCTAGCCATATGGACGACTGATTAGGCTGATCACCGCTCACATTACCCTTTTAAATAGATATTTTGGCATCACATTACGTTCCAATCCCCATACCAGCTACTGTAAACAGACTACTGTAGAGTCATGTTCCAATCCCTATACCAGTTTCTGTAAACAGGCTACAGTATATTAACTTTCTAATCTCCATACCAGCTTCTGTAAAGAGAATGCTGAATATGAATGTTCCAATCCCCATACCAGCTACTGTAAACAGACTACTGTATATTAACGTTCTAATCCCCATACGAGCTACTGTAAACAGACTACCGTATATGAATGTTCTAATCCCCATACCAGTAGCTACTGTAAACAGGCTACTGTAAACAGACTACTGTATATGAATGTTCTAATCCCCATACCAGCTACTGTAAACAGACTACAGTATATGAATGTTCTAATCCCCATACCAGTAGCTACTGTAAACAGGCTACTGTAAACAGACTACTGTATATGAATGTTCTAATCCCCATACCAGCTACTGTAAACAGACTACTGTATATAAACGTTCCAATCCCTATACCAGCTACTGTAAACAGACTACTGTATATGAATGTTCTAATCCCCATATCAGCTACTGTAAACAGGCTATTGTATATGAATGTTGGTTTCTATGACCATTTTGTATACTGTAAGAAATGTTACAATGGGCCAGAAAATATGTAGAGTGGGGGAAAAAGTATTTGATGCCCTGCTGATTTTGTACGTTTGCCCACTTACAAAGAAATGATCAGTCTATAATTTTAATAGTAGGTGTATTTGAACAGTGAGAAACAGAATAACAACAAAAAAAATCCAGAAAAACGCATGTCAAAAATGTTATAAAATGATTTACATTTTAATGAGGGAAATAAGTATTTGACCCCTCTGCAAAACATTACTTAGTACTTGGTGGCAAAACCCTTGTTGGCAATCACAGAGGTCAGACGTTTCTTGTAGTTGGCCACCAGGTTTGCACACATCTCAGGAGGGATTTTGTCCCACTCCTCTTTGCAGATCTTCTCCAAGTCATTAAGGTTTCGAGGCTGACGTTTGGCAACTCGAACCTTCAGCTCCCTCCACAGATTTTCTATGGGATTAAGGTCTGGAGACTGGCTAGGCCACTCCAGGACCTTAATGTGCTTCTTCTTGAGCCACTCCTTTGTTGCCTTGGCCGTGTGTTTTGGGTCATTGTCATGCTGGAATACCCATCCACGACCCATTTTCAATGCCCTGGCTGAGGGAAGGAGGTTCTCACCCAAGATTTGACGGTACATGGCCCCGTCCATCGTCCCTTTGATGCGGTGAAGTTGTCCTGTCCCCTTAGCAGAAAAACACCCCCAAAGCATAATGTTTCCACCTCCATGTTTGACGGTGGAGATAGTGTTCTTGGGGTCATAGGCAACATTCCTCCTCCTCCAAACACGGCGAGTTGAGTAGATGTCAAAGAGCTCCATTTTGGTCTCATCTGACCACAACACTTTCACCAGTTGTCCTCTGAGTCATTCAGATGTTCATTGGCAAACTTCAGACGGGCATGTATATGTATTCTTGAGCAGGGGGACCTTGCGGGCGCTGCAGGATTTCAGTCCTTCACGGCGTAGTGTGTTACCAATTGTTTTCTTGCTGACTATGGTCCCAGCTGCCTTGAGATCATTGACAAGATCCTCCCGTGTAGTTCTGGGCTGGTTTCTCACCGTTCTCATGATCATTGCAACTCCACGAGGTGAGATCTTGCATGGAACCCCAGGCCGAGGGATATTGACAGTTCTTTTGTGTTTCTTCCATTTGCGAATAATCGCACCAAATGTTGTCACCTTCTCACCAAGCTGCTTGGCGATGGTCTTGTAGCCCATTCCAGACTTGTCTAGGTCTACAATCGTGTCCCTGACATCCTTGGAGAGCTCTTTGGTCTTGGCCATGGTGGAGAGTTTGGAATCTATTGATTGATTGCTTCTGTGGACAGGTGTCTTTTTTATAGGTAACAAGCTGCGGTTAGGAGCACTCCCTTTAAGAGTGTGCTCCTAATCTCAGCTTGTTACCTGTATAAAAGACACCTGGGAGCCAGAAATCTTTCTGATTGAGAGGGGGTCAAATACTTATTTCCCTCATTAAAATGCAAATCAATTTATACAATTTCTGGCATGCAATTTTCTGGATATTTTTGTTGTTATTCTGTCTCTCACTGTTGAAATAAACCTACCATTAAAATGATAGACTGATCATTTCTTTGTCAGTGGGCAAACGTACAAATCAGCAGGGGATCAAATACTTTTTTCCCCCACTGTAAGGTAACATTTTAATTCCTAGATACTTCAAAACGCAAGCTGTTTCAATCCAAACCGGTTTCCCTCACCTCCTCGTGTTGCTAGTAAAGTGTAAACAATGTTGAAACACTACACATTCACCTCAGATAAATTGTAGTCACATGCAATCTTCCCTTTTGTATCCATGTATTCCTCAATCCCCATAGTGCAAGGTAGTTCTCTCTCTCTATATATATATATATATATATATATATAGTTGAAGTCGGAAGTTTGCATACACTTAGGTTGGAGTCATTGAAACTCGTTTTTCAACCACTCCACAAATTTCTTGTTAACAAACTATAGTTTTGGCAAGTCTGTTAGGACATCTACTTTGTGCATGATACAAGTAATTTTTCCAACAATTGTTTGCAGACAGATTATTTCACTTATAACTCACTGTATCACAATTCCAGTGGGTCAGAAGTTTACATACACTAAGTTGACTGTGCCTTTAAACAGCTTGGAAAATTCCAGAAAATGATGTCATGGCTTTAGGTGCTTCTTATAGGCTAATTGACATCATTTGAGTCAATTGGAGGTGTATCTGTGGATGTATTTCAAGGCCTACCTTCAAACTCAGTGCCTCTTTGCTTGACATCATGGGAAAATCAAAAGAAATCAGCCAAGACCTCCGCAAAAAAATTGTAGACCTCCACAAGTCTGGTTCATCCTTGGGAGCAATTTCCAAACGCCTGAAGGTACCACGTTCATCTGTACAAACAATAGTACGCAAGTATAAACACCATGGGACCACGCAGCCGTCATACCGCTCAGGAAGGAGGCGCTTTCTGTCTCCTGGAAATGAATGTACTTTGGTGCAAAAAGTGCAAATCAATCCCAGAACAACAGCAAAGGACCTTGTGAAGATGTTGAAGGAAACAGGTACAAAAGTATCTATATCCACAGTAAAACGAGTCCTATATCAACATAACGTGAAAGGCCGCTCAGCAAGGAAGAAGCCACTGCTCCAAAACCACCATAAAAAAGCCAGACTACGGTTTGCAACTGCACATGGGGACAAAGATCGTACTTTTTGGAGAAATTTCCTCTGGTCTGAAAATAGAACTGTTTGGCCATAATGATCATCGTTATGTTTGGAGGAAAAAGGGGGAGGCTTGCAAACCGAAGAACACCATCCCAACCGTGAAGCATGGGGGTGGCAGCATCATGTTGTGGGGGTGCTTTGCTGCAGGAGGGACTGGTGCACTTCACAAAACAGATTGCATCATGAGGTAGGAAAATAATGTGGATATATTGAAGCAACATCTCAAGACATCAGTCAGGAAGTTAAAGCTTGGTCACAAATGGGTCTTCCAAATGGACAATGACCCCAAGCATACCTCCAAAGTCGTGTCAAAATGGCTTAAGGACAACAAAGTCAAGGTATTGGAGTGGCCATCACAAAGTCCTGAACTCAAACCTATAGAAAATTTGTGGGCAGAACTGAAAAAGCTTGTGCAAGCAAGGAGGCCTACAAACCTGACTCAGTTACACCAGCTCTGTCAGGAGGAATGGGCCAAAATTCCCCCAACCTATTGTGGGAAGCTTGTGGAAGGCTACCTGAAACGTTTGACCCAAGTTAATAAATTTAATGACAATGCTACCAAATACTAATTGAGTGTATGTAAACTTCTGACCCACTGGGAATGTGATGAAATAAATAAAAGCTGAAATAAATAATTCTCTCTACTATTATTCTGACACTTCACATTCTTAAAATAAAGTGGGGATCCTAACTGACCTAAGACAGGAAATTGTTACGAGGATTAAATGTCAGGAATTGTGAAAAATGTAGTTTAAATGTATTTTGCTAAGGTGTATGTTAACTTCCGACTTCAACTATATATATATATATATATATATATATATATATATATATATATATATATATATATAGGCCACTTCTACTCCATGGCAGTCTTATGAGAGGTTATTATACTGTATAGTGTATTGTGTCTCTGAAGCACACTGGCCACGTCTGTGTAGCCTGAGTCCCAAATGGCACCCTTTTATGTATATAGTGCACTACTTTTGACCTGGTACCATAGGGCTCTGGTCAAAAGAAGTGCTCCATAAAGGGAATAGAGTGCCATTTGGGATGTATCATACTCTCTGGGGAAATCTCACCCATATCAAACACCATTGGTTACCCCTACTCTCTGGGGAAATCTCACCCATATCAAACACCCTAGGTTACCCCTACTCTCTGGGGAAATCTCACCCATATCAAACACCCTAGGTTACCCCTACTCTTTGGGGAAATCTCACCCATATCAAACACCCTAGGTTACCCCTACTCTCTGGGGAAATCTCACCCATATCAAACACCCTAGGTTACCCTTACTCTCTGGGGAAATCTCACCAATGCAGTCGCATTAGGCCCTGTAATACACACATAATAAGTCACACACACACACACACAGCATAATGACGTGTGCGAATCAAAATCATTCCCTCGCTATCTCCTCTCTTCTCACTGCAGTAATCCCTTGTATTCTCGTATCCTAATAAGACTCTGGTCTTCATGAAGGGAGGAAGGAAGGAATAAAAGAAAGAGAAGAAGATGAAGAAGGGAGGATGACACATTAGCACTGGGCAGAGATACGGGCGGCTTGGCCTGTCAGAACGAGCCTTATGTCCTTCCAGCCCAAGGAGCAAGAGGCCAGTAATTGCAGACTGTCTCTTTGCTCCGCTCCCCTGCTTTTCTTTTTCTCCTTCTCTTTTTCTCGTTCTCTCGTTCTTCTCTTGTCAGTGGAGCTGAATGTGTGTGTGTTACTCCAGTGGTGTTGTCTCTATCAGTGATTAAGACAGTGAGAGCGGTGTAACACGAGAGGCAGAAGAAAACTGGAGCGAGAAAGGGAGAGAGAAAGAGATTTTTTTTTCATTCCCTTCTTAAACCCAACGTCTACTCAAATCCCAGGCGTAATCTGCCCATAAATCCCTTGGGTTTCGACGGCTATTTAGTTAGTAGTGTAGACACACACACACACACACACACACACACACACACACACACACACACACACACACACACACACACACACACACACACACACACACACACACACACACACGTCATGGGGCAAACACACCTTCCAGATGATGTTGTCCCCTAGACACTTATTTGAAGTCAGTCTTATGTTTTGCCCCACTAATAGTCCAGGTTAGGTCTTGGCCAAATAGTTCCTGATCAGGGCCTGTATTCATAAATATTCTCAGAGAAATAGTGCTGATCTAGGATCAGTTTAGCCTTTTAGATCATAATTGGTATTGGTATTTTATTAGGATCTCCATTAGCTGTTGCGAAAGCAGCAGCTACTCTTACTGATTGCGGGAAACTGATCCTAGATCAGAATTCCTTCTCTGATACTTTTTGAATACTGTGCTGTGCCTAAGGACAGCTTCCACCCCTTATAGGTTCATTGTTGCAAGTAGCCTATGACCTTGACCCAATGTAATACACTGACATAATACATGTATTATCTCCCAGGTAGGGCAAGAGTTAGGGTCAGGTAGGTTTTTATTAACGTTGCACCAGGGATAGCTAAAGGGGCATTCCACTCTACTAATTATTATTATTATTATTATTGTTATTATTATTATTATTATTATTATTCCACTCTACTAAAGGGTGGATCTCTCACATCTCTCTGCATTGTTGAGAAGGGCCCGTATGCATTTCATTGTTGGTCTACACCTGTTGTTTAGGCAGCATGTGATGAATATTATTTTATTTAATTCAGAGCGGGGTAACATCAAAAGCTTTGAAGTAGGACACTGGTGCCCATGTCCTTCTCTCCTTTCTTCCTGCTTCTTCTCGCCTTTCCTTCTCTCCTCTCTTCCTGCATCTTCTCTCCTTTCCTTCTCTCCTCTCCTCCTGCTTCTTCTCGCCTTTCCTTCTCTCCTCTCTTCCTGCATCTTCTCTCCTTTCCTTCTCTCCTCTCTTCCTGCATCTTCTCTCCTTTCCTTCTCTCCTCTCTTCCTGCATCTTCTCTCCTTTCCTTCTCTCCTCTCCTCCTGCTTCTTCTCGCCTTTCCTTCTCTCCTCTCTTCCTGCATCTTCTCTCCTTTCCTTCTCTCCTCTCTTCCTGCATCTTCTCTCCTTTCCTTCTCTCCTCTCTTCCTGCATCTTCTCTCCTTTCCTTCTCTCCTCTCTTCCTGCATCTTCTCTCCTTTCCTTCTCTCCTCTCCTCCTGCTTCTTCTCTCCTTTCCTTCTCTCCTCTCTTCCTGCTTCTTCTTCTCCTCTCCTGACCTTTTTTCCTCTTCCTGCATCTCGTCCTCCTCCTCAGTCTCATGTAGGAATCTCATTCTGCTCCTAAGTGTTGGGCCTCCTCCTCCAACCATCCAATCTGTTTCTCATGCTCCTCTCCTCTCCACTCCTCTTCTCATCCTCCTGTTTCTTCTCCTTCACCAGTCTCAAATAGGATCTCATTCTGCTCTTCTACTACCCCTCCTGTCCAGTAGTTCACTTCCCTTCTTCTCCTGCTTCTTCTTCTTTTCCTATGTCTCAAGTAGGATCTCAGATATTATTATATGGTGGCTGAGCAGTTGGATGGTCCTCCAGTCTCCTAAATCAAACTTAACGAGTCTGCAGAGATTCGAGCTGCTCTCTCACCGTGCAGAAATTCCATCGCTAATTGAGCTGCATGATAAGTCTACGTTTTCTTTCAGATTTTATACTGCTGTTTAGTGAACCATCGTCGTGTATCTGGTGTGTGTGTGTGCGTGCATGTTTTTGTGCAGTGGTGGTAGTTGTAGGGATGGTAGTGGGGGTAGGGATGGTAGTGATGGCAGTGGTAGTGATGGTAGTTTTATTTTATTTAACTTTATGTAACTAGGCAAGTCAGTTAAGAGCAAATTCTTATTTTCAATGACGGCCTAGGAACAGTGGGTTAACTGCCTTGTTCAGGGGCAGAACGACAGATTTTTACCTTGTCAGCACGGGGATTCGATTTTGCAACATTTCGGTTACTAGTCCAACCCTCTAACCACTAGGCTACCTGCCGCCCTGATGGTAGTGATGGTAGTTGTAGTGATGGTAGGGGTAGTGATGGTAGAGGTAGTGATGGTATTGATGGTAGGGGTAGTGATGGTAGCGGTAGTGATGGTAGGGGTAGTGAGGGTAGTGGTGTTGGTGGTAGTTGTAGTTATGGTGGTGATGGTAGGGGTAGTGATGGTTGTTGTAGTTATGGTGGTGATGGTAGGGGTAGTGATGGTAGTTGTAGTTATGGTGGTGATGGTAGGGGTAGTGATGGTAGTTGTAGTTATGGTGGTGATGGTAGGGGTAGTGATGGTAGTTGTAGTTATGGTGGTGATGGTAGGGGTAGTGATGGTTGTTGTAGTTATGGTGGTGATGGTAGGGGTAGTGATGGTAGTTGTAGTTATGGTGGTGATGGTAGGGGTAGTGATGGTAGTTGTAGTTATGGTGGTGATGGTAGGGGTAGTGATGGTAGTTGTTGTTATGGTGGTGATGGTAGGGGTAGTGATGGTAGTTGTTGTGATGGTATTGATGGTAGGGGTAGTGATGGTAGCGGTAGTGATGGTAGGGGTAGTGAGGGTAGTGGTGTTGGTGGTAGTTGTAGTTATGGTGGTGATGGTAGGGGTAGTGATGGTAGTGGTGTTGATGGTAGTTGTCGTTATGGTGGTGATGGTAGGAGTAGTGATGGTAGTGGTGTTGGTGGTAGTTGTAGTTATGGTGGTGATGGTAGGGGTAGTGATGGTAGTGGTGTTGATGGTAGTTGTAGTTAGGGTGGTGATGGTAGGGGTAGTGATGGTAGTGGTGTTGATGGTAGTTGTAGTTATGGTGGTGATGGTAGGGGTAGTGATGGTAGTGGTGTTGATGGTAGTTGTAGTTAGGGTGGTGATGGTAGGGGTAGTGATGGTAGTGGTGTTGATGGTAGTTGTAGTTATGGTGGTGATGGTAGGGGTAGTGATGGTAGTGGTGTTGATTGTAGTTGTAGTTATGGTGGTAATGGTAGGGGTAGTGGTGTTGATGGTAGTTGTAGTTATGGTGGTGATGGTAGGGGTAGTGATGGTAGTTGTAGTTATGGTGGTGATGGTAGTGGTGTTGATGGTAGTTGTAGTTATGGTGGTGATGGTAGGGGTAGTGATGGTAGTTGTAGTTATGGTGGTAATGGTAGGGGTAGTGGTGTTGGTGGTAGTTGTAGTTATGGTGGTGATGGTAGGGGTAGTATTGGTAGTGATGGTAGTGGTGTTGATGGTAGTTCTTGTTATGGTGGTGATGGTAGGGGTAGTGATGGTGGTGCTGTTGATGGTAGTTGTCGTTACGGTGGTGATGGTAGGGGTAGTGATGGTAGTGGTGTTGATGGTAGTTGTAGTTAGGGTGGTGATGGTAGGGGTAGTGATGGTAGTGGTGTTGGTGGTAGTTGTAGTTATGGTGGTGATGGTAGGGGTAGTGATGGTAGTGGTGTTGGTGGTAGTTGTAGTTATGGTGGTGATGGTAGGTAGTGATGGTAGTTGTAGTTATGGTGGTGATGGTAGGGGTAGTGATGGTAGTTGTCGTTATGGTGGTGATGGTAGGGGTAGTGATGGTAGTTGTTGTGATGGTAGGGGTAGTGATGGTAGTTGTAGTTATGGTGGTGATGGTAGGGGTAGTGATGGTAGTTGTAGTTATGGTGGTGATGGTAGGGGTAGTGATGGTAGTTGTAGTTATGGTGGTGATGGTAGGGGTAGTGATGGTAGTTGTAGTTATGGTGGTGATGGTAGGGGTAGTTATGGTGGTGATGGTAGGGGTAGTGATGGTAGTTGTAGTTATGGTGGTGATGGTAGGGGTAGTTATGGTGGTGATGGTAGGGGTAGTGATGGTAGTTGTAGTTATGGTGGTGATGGTAGAGGTAGTGATGGTAGTTGTAGTTATGGTGGTGATGGTAGGGGTAGTGATGGTAGTTGTAGTTATGGTGGTGATGGTAGAGTTATGGTGGTGATGGTAGGGGTAGTGATGGTAGTTGTAGTTATGGTGGTGATGGTAGAGGTAGTGATGGTAGTTGTAGTTATGGTGGTGATGGTAGAGGTAGTGATGGTAGTGGTGTTGATTGTAGTTGTAGTTATGGTGATGTAATGGTAGGGGTAGTGGTGTTGATGGTAGTTGTAGTTATGGTGGTGATGGTAGGGGTAGTGATGGTAGTTGTAGTTATGGTGGTGATGGTAGGGGTAGTGATGGTAGTGGTGTTGATGGTAGTTGTCGTTATGGTGGTAATGGTAGGGGTAGTGGTGTTGGTGGTAGTTGTAGTTATGGTGGTGATGGTATTGGTAGTGATGGTAGTGGTGTTGATGGTAGTTGTAGTTATGGTGGTGATGGTAGGGGTAGTATTGGTAGTGATGGTAGTGGTGTTGATGGTAGTTCTAGTTATGGTGGTGATGGTAGGGGTAGTGATGGTGGTGCTGTTGATGGTAGTTGTCGTTATGGTGGTGATGGTAGGGGTAGTGATGGTAGTGGTGTTGATGGTAGTTGTAGTTAGGGTGGTGATGGTAGGGGTAGTGATGGTAGTGGTGTTGGTGGTAGTTGTAGTTATGGTGGTGATGGTAGGGGTAGTGATGGTAGTGGTGTTGGTGGTAGTTGTAGTTATGGTGGTGATGGTAGGTAGTGATGGTAGTTGTAGTTATGGTGGTGATGGTAGGGGTAGTGATGGTAGTTGTCGTTATGGTGGTGATGGTAGGGGTAGTGATGGTAGTTGTTGTGATGGTAGGGGTAGTGATGGTAGTTGTAGTTATGGTGGTGATGGTAGGGGTAGTAATGGTAGTTGTAGTTATGGTGGTGATGGTAGGGGTAGTGATGGTAGTTGTAGTTATGGTGGTGATGGTAGGGGTAGTGATGGTAGTTGTAGTTATGGTGGTGATGGTAGGGGTAGTGATGGTAGTTGTAGTTATCGTGGTGATGGTAGGGGTAGTGATGGTAGTTGTAGTTATGGTGGTGATGGTAGGGGTAGTTATGGTGGTGATGGTAGGGGTAGTGATGGTAGTTGTAGTTATGGTGGTGATGGTAGAGGTAGTGATGGTAGTTGTAGTTATGGTGGTGATGGTAGGGGTAGTGATGGTAGTTGTAGTTATGGTGGTGATGGTATAGTTATGGTGGTGATGGTAGGGGTAGTGATGGTAGTTGTAGTTATGGTGGTGATGGTAGAGGTAGTGATGGTAGTTGTAGTTATGGTGGTGATGGTAGGGGTAGTGATGGTAGTTGTAGTTATGGTGGTGATGGTAGAGGTAGTGATGGTAGTTGTAGTTATGGTGTTGATGGTAGAGGTAGTGATGGTAGTTGTAGTTATGGTGGTGATGGTAGTTGTAGTTATGGTGGTGATGGTAGTTGTAGTTATGGTGGTGATGGTAGAGGTAGTGATGGTAGTTGTAGTTATGGTGGTGATGGTAGGGGTAGTGATGGTAGTTGTAGTTATGGTGGTGATGGTATAGTTATGGTGGTGATGGTAGGGGTAGTGATGGTAGTTGTAGTTATGGTGGTGATGGTAGAGGTAGTGATGGTAGTTGTAGTTATGGTGGTGATGGTAGGGGTAGTGATGGTAGTTGTAGTTATGGTGGTGATGGTAGGGGTAGTGATGGTAGTTGTAGTTATGGTGTTGATGGTAGGGGTAGTGATGGTAGTTGTAGTTATGGTGGTGATGGTAGAGGTAGTGATGGTAGTTGTAGTTATGGTGGTGATGGTAGGGGTAGTGATGGTAGTTGTAGTTATGGTGGTGATGGTAGGGGTAGTGATGGTAGTTGTAGTTATGGTGGTGATGGTAGGGGTAGTGATGGTAGTTGTAGTTATGGTGGTGATGGTAGGGGTAGTGATGGTAGTTGTAGTTATGGTGGTGATGGTAGGGGTAGTGATGGTAGTTGTAGTTATGGTGGTGATGGTAGGGGTAGTGATGTGTAGTTGTAGTTATGGTGGTGATGGTAGTTGTAGTTATGGTGGTGATGGTAGGGGTAGTGATGGTAGTTGTAGTTATGGTGGTGATGGTAGGGGTAGTGATGGTAGTTGTAGTTATGGTGGTGATGGTAGGGGTAGTGATGGTAGTTGTAGTTATGGTGGTGATGGTAGGGGTAGTGATGGTAGTTGTAGTTATGGTGGTGATGGTAGAGGTAGTGATTGTAGTGATGTTGATGGTAGGGGTAGTGATGGTAGTTGTAGTTATGGTGGTGATGGTAGGGGTAGTGATGGTAGTTGTAGTTATGGTGGTGATGGTAGAGGTAGTGATTGTAGTGATGTTGATGGTAGGGGTAGTGATGGTAGTTGTAGTTATGGTGGTGATGGTAGGGGTAGTGATGGTAGTTGTAGTTATGGTGGTGATGGTAGGGGTAGTGATTGTAGTGATGTTGATGGTAGGGGTAGTTATGGTTATTTTTATGTTCTCCCCTCCTTTAGTCTTATTGCCACTCTTTCTTTCCGTTTTGTTCCGTTCCAACGGACATCGTGCCCCAGAGGAGCGGAAATTAGAATTTGTGAAAAATGGAGGGATGTGTACTGAGGGAGGGAGGTAGAAGATCATTAGGATTGGTGATTGTGCAGCACAATGTCACATGTTTCCTATTTAAGGCACACACACACACACTCTATCTCTCTCTGTCGCACTTACTCACCCATGCATGTCTACACATATTCATACAGACTTGATATACACATAGATATACACATAGATATACACATAGACTTTTCATATGATATAAAGGACCCTTGTGAAGGACCCTTCCTGAAAAGACTCTTTGTGACGAATAGGCAGTTGGTAAAAGGTAAGCGAGAGAGAGGGGGAGAGAGAGTAAGTGAAATTGGGACAAGAGGGAAAAGAGAGAAGAGAGCAATGGTAACGGGAGAGATGCGGTGTTAGAGAGAGAGATAAAGAGACAGAGAGATAGAGGTGGAGAGAGAGAGAGAGTGAGAGAGAGAGTGAGTAAGACAGATGGCCATGTCAGAGATGTGGCAGGCTGGCCATGCTCTCCTCTCTCTCTCTCTCTCTCTCTCTCTCTCTCTCTCTCTCTCTCTCTGTGAGTGCAGTGTAGTGGTGGTTTAGGAGTGGGTTTAGAAACAGGGCCCATATGGGCTGCTTTAACCAGACCCTGGAGACTTGTCTTTCCATAGAGGAGAGTCATTAGGAAATTTATTGACTCCCTATTGGTCTCCACAATCTGTGGAACTATGTGTGAAAGAGAGAGAGAGAGAAAACAAAGAACAATATTGTTCTTTTTTCCTACCCTGGAATGGCCCAATCTGCCTTTTAGGGGGTTTAGAGAGGGGGGTAAAATGGGTAACCCCTCTGATTTTTCCCTTTGTCCTCTGTTTTCTCCCGTACACCCCCTCTCCTCACCCCCCCCCCCCCCCACCCTGCCCCCCCTTATAACTGTCGGGAGCTATTTGAAAAAACGTATGACTTTGTGTAACTTCTTATACTGATGAATAAATCTATGTTCTAAAATTGGCTGGACTTTTTTTTACAAAGTTGTGTTAGAGAATACTAAGTCAAGTCTACATCACCCACATAGAGTACATACTTTCTGGTTTTGTGAAAGTATCTTTGGATGTGCTGCTGTGGCATCTCACTTGTCCTTGTCAGAGGCTTGACTGGTTGCAATGTGAGGAGTATGCTGCTAACCACACACGCACGCACACACACACACACACACACACACACACACACACACACACACACACACACACACACACACACACACACACACACACACACACACACGCGCGCGCGCACGCACGCATACAGTATTCTGTATGTAACGTTACACTGCTAAAATGTATGTAAATCCGGGGCCTTATAGAATGCCGAAAATTCGGTGGTTCTATGCTAAAAAGTTTAGTTATATTTTATTTCAGTCTTCTGTGATGTGTATAAAGTGTAATATTGGGATGCAAACTCTAAATGTAATACATTTTAACTGTATATCTGACATGGTACAGGTGTCTTCTGTTTTTAAGCCCATAACCATGTGTGTGAGGTGTAGACTTTTGTTTCAAAGTAGATTTGTTTAAGACTAACAAGAATCACTCTGATTTAGCTCACTGCAGTAATTACTAAGTATCCAACGCACTGCAGATTGAGATAAAACCAATGGAGTGTTCAGTGCGTTTCAACCAGACAAAGATAGTCTACCACATATAAAAATGTAATTACTAGACCATAGAAATAGAAAACAGACCAGAGAGGCAATATGACTGGTACACTCAACATGTAACATTGACTTCAATGGGATTTTCCGTTCTAGTCATTCTAAATGTATGATTGAAACTCTCTCCTGTGGCAACCAATTGGAGAACTGCATTCATTTGAATGGGATTTTCCATTCTAGTAATTATATTCTATGGTTGAAACGTTTACCTACGACAAGCAAGAGAGGGAAAATATGTTGATTTGATTGCTATTTACTGGTGTTTTTAATAAGCCACTAAGAGAGCCATTAGATTACTATAGGTTCCAGATATTTACAACACACACACACACACACACCACTTTCCTCTCCTCCAGAGAAACACTTTCTCCTGGAGAACTCTAATCAATAGTTGATTTTCAGTCACATACTGTCTATCAGGTCTGCTGTATATCCTATAGAGCCCTCAAACTCAACTCTGGACCTCGAAGCCAGTTTCTTTTTGTTGCCATTGTTCCCCTCTAATCAGGGACGGATTTAGACCTGGCACACCAGGTGGGTTCAATTAACTATCGGTAGAAGAGAAAACCAGCAGGCTCCGGACCTTGTAGGGTCAGAGCTGAGGACACCTGCTAAAGGCTGTGTTGTCTACTTCAAGGGTGTGTAAAGTGTGTGTGATGTTTTATGGATGAAGGGTAGGAGGATATGTTCGATGGAGCAGGTGGGGGGGGGGGGGGGGGGGGGGGGGGGTGTAGTGTATGGGATGTGTCCCAAATGGCCTCCTATTCTCTATTGGGCCCGGCTCAAAAGTAGTGCATTTTAAAGGGAAAATGGTAGCATTTGGGATGCAGGTATCTGGCTGTTTTCTGTTATGGTATCTGGCTGTTTTGTGTTACAGGGAACATCAAAGGTGAAAGATGCTGGCATGGGGTAGAATTCTACCTTGGAGTAGGGGGTGTGTGTGTGTGTGTTCACGAGTGCGCTCTCTAGTGTGTGTATGTATTTGTCTTACCTAGTGTGTGTGTGTGTGTGTGTGTGTGTGTGTGTGTGTGTGTGTGTGTGTGTGTGTGTGTGTGTGTGTGTGTGTGTGTGTGTGTGTGTGTGTGTGTGTGTGTGTGTGTGTGTGTGTACATCTTTGTCTTTCTTGGTGTGTGTGTGTGTGTGTGTGTGTGTACATCTGTTGTCTTCCTTGGTGTGTGTGTGTGTGTGTGTGTGTGTGTGTGTGTGTGTGTGTGTGTGTGTGTGTGTGTGTGTGTGTGTGTGTGTGTGTGTGTGTGTGTGTGTGTGTGTGTGTGTGTGTCGAGTCACACCAAGCCCTCTGCCCTGACATCTCTCCCCTCCTCTCTTCGCCTTCTCTGAAGCCCCAGAGGATTGTGGGTACGATGTGCTGACAAATGGATGCCGCCGGGCTGCCTAACTGCTCCCGCTGCGGCGACACACTCCGAATACAAAGCCCCGGACGGCCCTGAGGCCTCCACACACACACACACACACACTGTATGCCTGCCCGGTCAGGCCTAGTACCCCAGTCGGATCATCCTTTCCAAACCTGGGATAATCTGAGCTCCTGTTTCTGGGCTTTAGCCATTTCTAGCCTGGCAATACGGTACAGAGATCATATGCCTGGTCGTAATCACAGCCTGGTCAGAAGAAACACTGGCTCTGCTTTCAACACATCGCTCTCTGTGTGATCACTGGCATTCTGTTTATGTGCAAACCACAGTAGCAAACCATAAACCTTTCTCTCTCTCTCTTCCATCTCTCTCTCTCTCTCTCTGACTAGCCCTCCACCTCTCTCTCTCTCTCTCTAGTGCAGACTTCAGTACATAGAATATGTTATGTTGATTGTTACTGTACGTTATCCAGTTCAGAGAAGCTTATACGTGGTAGCTGGATAGAATATCATTAGGCTTAATCAGACAAATCAGTATGTTCACTGTTTATACAGGAATGCTACCTTGGTCCATGCTGAAATGTCTACAGTTTTAATAGGTGCAAATGAGTATTTTCAAGATGGCAGAATAGATTGTCATTATGCTCTGTAGGAGAAGGCTTTAACCGTTTTGTACAGAGTTGAGTCAGTTCATGACTATGACTGTAGCCTACTGTGAGTTAGTTCACCACCACTTGGCCTTGGTCTGAGAAAACCTCCGTCTGACTGGTTTCCACTGAAGGAGTGGGTTGAGCCAGGCTGGGTAATCACTGAGACACACACACACACATACACCAAATGGGCAGAACAGAATCAGGGCTGCCTGTGTCTGTTTGTCTCTAGGGTCTGTGGTAGAACCACGGCCCTGTTCCATTGGCATCATACTGGAACCAGCACTGGATCTGGACCCAGCACTGGAACAGGGGATAAAGCCCAGCTCAGCCCAGCTCACCATTTAATCCAGATCATTCCTGATCTATATCTGGTTATCAACCTACTTCCCTCTATCTCCCTCCTCTCACTCTCCATTCCCCTTTCTCTCTCTCTCTTCCATCTCTCTCTCTCTCTGACTGGCCCTCTACCCCTCTCTCTC
>NC_138302.1:26102500-26110000 GCF_965601325.2 Salmo salar | reverse complement strand
CGCGTCTCGTCAGTGAAGAGCAATTTTTGCCAGTCCTGTCTGGTCCAGCGACGGTGGGTTTGTGCCCATAGGCGACGTTGTTGCCGGTGATGTCTGGTGAGGACCTGCCTTACAACAGGCCGACAAGCCCTCAGTCCAGCCTCTCTCAGCCTATTGCGTACAGTCTGAGCACTGATGGAGGGACATACAAATCATTAAAATCCAGACGGAAAATATTTACACAAGAAGCAACCTAATATCACACAGTCAAACTCTGTCATTTAGTAACTTGGGCAGTTGTTGTTTCCATCCTGTACCTGTCCCACAGGTGTGATGTTAGGATGTACCGATCCTGTTCAGGTGTTGTTACACGTGGTCTGCCACTGCGAGGATGATCAGTTGTCCGTCCTGTCTCCCTGTAGCGCTGTCTTAGGCGTCTCACGTTACGGACATTGCAATTTATTGACCAGGCCAGATCTGCAGTCCTCATGCATGTTCACACATATGGCAGGTACCCTGGACATCTTTCTTTTTGTGTTTTCTTTTAGAGTCAGTAGAAATGCCTCTTTAGTGTCCTAAGTTTTCATAACTGTGACCTTAATTGCCTACCGTCTGTAAGCTGTTAGTGTCTTAACGACTGTTCCAACGGTGCATATTCATTAATTGTTTATGGTTCATTGAACAAGCATGGGAAACAGTGTTTAAACCCTTTACAATGAAGATATGTGAAGTCATTTGGATTTTTACTAATTTTCTTTGAAAGACAGTGTCCTGAAAAAGAGACGTTTCCTTTTTTTGCTGGGTTTATACCATTTGAAATGTCTTTATTCTTTTGGAACTTCTGTGAGTGTAAGTTTACTGTTAATTTGTATTGTTTATTTCACTTTTCTTTATTATCTATTTCACTTGCTTTGGCAATGTTAACCCATGCCAATAAAGCCCTTCAATTGAAATTCAATTGAATTGAGAGAGACAGAGGAAGAGAGAGAATGAGAGAGGGGAGAAAGACAGATTAATAGACAGACAGAGTAACAATGAAAATTCGATACCAGGACTTAGAACAAAAGAGAGAGAAGAAGATAAGAGATGGAGGACAAACAAGCCACCCACCCAGAGATGTGAGAATCCTGAGAGGAACAAACAAGCCACCGAGAGAGAAAGAGAGAAGTCAAATGTCTACTGTTTGCTGATGATCTGGTGCTTCTGTCCCTAACCAAGGAGGGCCTACCGCAGCACCTAGATCTTCTGCACAGATTCAGCTAGACCTTGGCCCTGACAGTAAATCTCAGTAAGACAAAAATAATGGTGTTCCAAAAAAGGTCCAGTTGCCAGGACCATGAAAGCAAATTCCATCTTGACACCGTTGCCCTAGAGCACATAAAAACAATACATACCTCGGCCTAAACATCAGCGCCACAGGTAACTTCCACAAAGCTTTGAATGAGCTGAGAGACAAGGCAATAAGGACCTTCTATGCCATCAAAAGGAACAGAAAATTCGACATACCAATTAGGATCTTACAAAAAATACTTGAGTCAGTTATGGAACCCATTGCCCTTTATAGTTGTGAGGTCTGAGGTCCGCTCACCAACCAAGAATTCATAATATGGGACAAACACCAAATTGAGACTCTGCATGCAGAATTCTGCAAAAATATATTTTGTGTACAGCATAAACACCAAATAATGCATGCAGAGCAGAATTAGGCTGATACCCGCTAATTATCAAAATCCAGAAAAGAGCCGTTAAATTCTACAACCACCTAAAAGGATGCGATTCCCAAACCTTCTATAACAAAACCATCACCTACAGAGAAATGAACCTGGAGAAGAATCCCCTAAGCAGCAGGACAGCAACACAATTAGACCCAACCAAATCATGAGAAAACCAAAAGATAATTACTCGACCCATTGGAAAGAATTAACAAAAAAAACTGAGAAAATTAGAATGCTATTTGGCCCTAAACAGAGAGTACACAGAGGCAGAATACCTGACCACTGTGACTTACCCAAACTTAAGGAAAGCTTTTACTATGTACAGACTCAGTGAGCATAGCCTTGCTATTGAGAAAGGCCACCGTAAGCAGACCTGGCTCTCAAGAGATGACAGGCTATGTCCACACTGCCCACAAAATGAGGTGGAAACTGAGCTGCATTTCCTAACCTCCTGCCAAATGTATGACCATATTAGAGACACATTGTTTCAGATTACACAGATCCACAAAGAATTCGAAAACAAACCCGATATTGATAAACTCCAATATCTACTGGGTGAAATACCACAGTGTGCCATCACAGCAGCAAGATTTGTGACCTGTTGCCTCAAGAAAAGGACAACCAGTGAAGAACAAACACCATTGTAAAAACAACCCATATTTATGTTTATTTATTTTCCTTTTTTGTATTTTCCCTTTTTGTACCTTTTTGTACATTTGCACATTGTTACAACACTGTATATACAGTGCCTTGCAAAACTATTTATCCCCCTGTCACAAAAAGAGCCGTGTTGAATAGACCAAACTGCAGCGGGAATATGGATGCTCATGTTTTAATTCAAAAAAGGAGTAACGCATCCACTGGAAAACAATATACACGACAGGAACAGTTTTGCAGGCACACAACACGCAGTGCAAAAACAACTACCCACGAAAACCAAACAAACACACACCTACTTATGGGACTCCCAATCAGAGGCAACTAGAAACACCTGCCTCCAATTGAGAGTCCAGCACCCAAAACTACACATAGAAAAACAAACCTAGAACCTATACCAAACTAATACACCCCACTACACCACACACAAAACCCCATAATACAAAACAAATATACCTCTGCCACGTCCTGACCAAATATAATAGAAATAATACCTAAATATTGGTCAGGACGTGACACCCCCTTAGCGTTTTTCCTATTTTGTTGCATTGCAAACTGTAATTGAAATTGATTTTTATTTCGATTTCATGTAATGGACATACACAAAATAGTCCAAATTGGTGAAGTGAAATGTAAAAAAAAAAGACTTGTTTCAAAAAATGTAAAAATATATATATGGAAAAGTGGCGCGTGCATATGTATTCACCCCCTTTGCTATGAAGCCCCTAAATAAGATCTGGTGCAACAAATTACCTTCAGAAGTCACATAATTAGTTAAATAAAGTCCACTTGTGTGCAATTTAAGTGTCACATGATCTGTCACATGATCTCAGTATATATACACCTGTTCTGAAAGTCCCCAGAGTCTGTAACACAACTAAGCAAGGGGCACCACCAAGCAAGCGGCACCATGAAGACCAAAGAGCTCTCCAAACAGGTCAGGGACAAAGTTGTGGAGAAGTACAGATCAGGGTTGGGTTATAAAAAAATATCTGAAACTTTGAACATCCCACGGAGCACCATTAAATCCATTATTAAAACAATTGAAAGAATATGGCACCACAACAAACCTGCCAAGAGAGGGCCGCCCACCAAAACTCACAGACCAGGCAAGGAGGAGCTGCAAAGCTCCACCGTGGAGATTGGAGTATCTGTCCATGGGACCACTTTAAGCCGTACACTCCACAGAGCTGGGCATTACGGAAGAGTGACCAGAAAAAAGCCATTGCTTAAAGAAAAAAATAACCAAACACATTTGGTGTTCGCCAAAAGGCATGTGGGAGACTCCCCAAACATATGGAAGAATGTACTCTGGTCAGATGAAACTAAAATTGAGCTTTTGGCCATCAAGGAAAACGCTATGTCTGGCGCAAACCCAACACCTCACATCACCTGAGAACATCATGCTGTGGGGATGTTTTACATCGACAGGGTCAGAATTGAAGGAATGATGGATGGTGCTACATTCAGGGAAATTCTTGAAGGAATTCTTGAAGGAAACCTGTTTCAGTCTTCCAGAGATTTGAGACTGGGACGGAGTTTCACCTTCCAGCAGGACAATGACCCTAAGCATACTGCTAAAGCAACACTCGAGGGGTTTAAGGGGAAACATTTAAATGTCTTGGAATGGCCTAGTCAAAGTCCAGACCTCAATTCAATTGAGAATCTGTGGTATGACTTAAAGATTGCTGTACACCAGCGGAACCCATCCAACATGAAGGAGCTGGAGTAGTTTTGCCTTGAAGAATGGGCAAAAATCCCAGTGGCTAGATGTACCAAGCTTATAGAGACAAATCCCAAGAGACCTGCAGCTGTAATTGCTGCAAAAGGTGGCTCTGCAAAGTTTTGACTTTGGGGGGATGAATAGTTATACACGCTCAAGTTTTCTGTTTTTTTTTTGTCTTATTTCTTGTTTGTTTCACAAGAAAAATCTTCAAAGTGGTAGGCATGTTGTGTAAATCAAATGATACAAACCCCCCAAAATCTATTTTAATTACAGTTTGTAAGGCAACAAAATAGGAAAAATGCCAGGGGGGTGAATACTTTCGCATACATAATATTACATCTGAAATGTCTTTATTCTTTTGTCTTTATTATTTTTTTAACTTCTTTGAGTGTAATGTGAGTGTAATGTTTACTGTTAATTTTTGTTTGTATTTCACTTTTATATATTATCTACTTCACTTGCTTTGGCAATGTTAACATAAGTTTCCCATGCCAATAAAGCCCATTGAAAAAAAAAGAGAGAGAGAGTGAGAGAGAGGAGGAAAGATAACAGGACAGATGCTATTTCCTGGAGGAAGTGGGATGAAACAGCAGGTTGAAATGGAGGGCATACACACACACACATCTCAGATGCAGTATGTTTCATACTGAGGCGTCTTCTACCTACCTCAGGAGCTCAGAGTGTCCTACTGTGACAGACACAGTTCCCATGGCGACAGAGACACGGTTCCAACGGCGACGCTCCATATGGGGCCCCAATGTTTAGCGCAATAGCGATCAGTACGCCTCACCACGACTACCCTGCGGGCGCTGTTGGACAGCGTGTAGCAACTAATAGAACACACGAGGGATATATGAATGGTTATGATTGTCAAGATGGGAGCTGGAGGGAGACAGGAGGGAGGATGTGAGGAGACCGAGGAGGAGAGGAGAGGAGGGACAGCTGTTAGAAATAATTGTTTGTGAAGGATGATTTAATAAATTGTCATAATGAAATACAGTCCAATTTTCAAAAAGACAGTGGTCTTTTGATATCATCTTGTACGTGAGAAGTACTTGACTTGGAAGTCTACATTGTGTAAAAGACTACAAGTAAGCATCCTGTGTAGCCTTGTAGTATACAAGTCTAGACATTTGTACCACACACAAGCCAGGGACTTGACACTGTGGTGTTCTTCCCGTCCCACCTGCAGCCAGCCATCACAGTGGGAGTATGTCTGTGTCTGCTTCAGCACAGTGGTGGTGGTGGGTGACATTCTAGAATCTAGAGATGTCTAGGGGGGCTGTGTCTACACGCCAGTGAAGATGTCACGGCTGTAACGTTCCGCTGCGCTGTGCCGCGGTGTGTGTACGCGCGGGTGTATGTGTCTATGCGCCGCGATGGAGGGTGTTGGTGGGGGGACTGTCACAGGCAGACAGACCAGTAGAGAGGGAAGAGGCGAGGAGAAGGGGAGGGGTGTTATCAGGGACCTGACGGGAGAACCCAAGCTCTGGGAGCTTCTGTCACGGCAGAGCGAGAGAGAGAGAGATTGTGGGATACTCTCCTGAGACTGGAATGTGCGAGACAAGTGAGTGAGCAACACTGTCTGGTTAATGTTGATGAGCCAGCTCAGTGTCAGTCTGTGTGTTTCTCTGTCACTCTCTCTCCTCCTGTTAATTCCCTCCTCATTCATTCTCCCACAAAAACATTTTTTCATTTGTCACTACTTTCCTTCATCAGATGCCTCCCTCTCACCCCAGCCAGGTCACTGGAGATATAAGTTGATATTAGACATTCGTCCAGGTCCCCAGGATGTCGGGAAATGCCTTCAAAACCGTCCACTAGGGGCAACAGTGAGCGCTATTACCATGAGGTAGGCTTGTGTCTAGAGCGTTGTTGATGGGGATGGCGGATGGGCTTAAGCAGCGAGCTTCGGCTAGGCACAAACCATTTTTTACCCCATTCCAAACCTTAACCCTTACCTTAACCATTCAGAGTTAATACCTAAACTTAACAGTTGAAATTTGACGTTAAATACTGGACAAACGTTGAATACTGAAGTCAAACCGTGAGATCTGTCCCTCCCTCTCTATCCCCCATCCTCTATCCCTGGCCCTCTCTTGTCCCCATCCTCTCTCCCTGTCCCTCTCTTATCCCCATCCTCTCTCCCTGTCCCTCTCTTGTCCCCCATCCTCTCTCCCTGTCCCTCTCTTGTCCCCAACCTCTCTCCCTGTCCCTCTCTTGTCCCCATCCTCTCTCCCTGTCCCTCTCTTGTCCCCCATCCTCTCTCCCTGTCCCTCTCTTGTCCCCCATCCTCTCTCCCTGTCCCTCTCTTGTCCCCATCCTCTCTCCCTGTCCCTCTCTTGTCCCCCATCCTCTCTCCCTGTCCCTCTCTTGTCCCCCATCCTCTCTCCCTGTCCCTCTCTTGTCCCCATCCTCTCTCCCTGTCCCTCTCTTGTCCCCATTCTCTCTCCCTGTCCCTCCCGCTCGATCGCCCATCCTCTCTCCCTGTCCCTCTCTTGTCCCCATCCTCTCTCCCTGTCCCTCTCTTGTCCCCCATCCTCTCTCCCTGTCCCTCTCTTGTCCCCCATCCTCTCTCCCTGTCCCTCTCTTGTCCCCAACCTCTCTCCCTGTCCCTCTCTTGTCCCCATCCTCTCTCCCTGTCCCTCTCTTGTCCCCCATCCTCTCTCCCTGTCCCTCTCTTGTCCCCCCATCCTCTCTCCCTGTCCCTCTCTTGTCCCCATCCTCTCTCCCTGTCCCTCTCTTGTCCCCCATCCTCTCTCCCTGTCCCTCTCTTGTCCCCATCCTCTCTCCCTGTCCCTCTCTTGTCCCCCATCCTCTCTCCCTGTCCCTCTCTTGTCCCCCATCCTCTCTCCCTGTCCCTCTCTTGTCCCCCATCCTCTCTCCCTGTCCCTCTCTTGTCCCCATCCTCTCTCCCTGTCCCTCTCTTGTCCCCCATCCTCTCTCCCTGTCCCTCTCTTGTCACCCATATTCTCTCCCTCTCTATAGCAACTCTAGCTCAGTCACCTCAGCTCCTCTCTCTGTGTGTGTCCACCTCACATTCACTGTGGTGGCAGGGTGTGTGTGTGTCAGTCGCTGTCTGCGTGGCTGCTGTGTTTCTCTTGCTGGTGACATTTCTGTGCCAGGTATGACAAATGGCAGGTGCAGAGGAAGCGTTTATTCCCTGCGGTGAGTTTAATTAGCCTATCAGTTGCGGCTGGCACCGGCTTGTTTTGGGAACGACACACACACACAGCGAGCGACACAGCCACATACACACACACAGCTAGCGACACAGACATGCACACACACAGCTAGCGACACAGACATGCACACACACAGTGGCAGCGTGCGACATACACACACACACAAAGCAAAAGACAAACACACACACAACCTCGCAATGACACACTTCTAGGACTTGGACCAAACAGATAATTGACC
>NC_138302.1:26080000-26100000 GCF_965601325.2 Salmo salar | reverse complement strand
TTGCTCTACCTCCAGCAGTCACAATTCCTGTCTACTCTATATTGGCCTATATTGGCCTATAGGCAATAGGGAGATTCAATTGTCCAGGTTGCTGTAAAGCAGCCTATACCTGAACACAGAAGTTGGTCTTGCTCAAACTTTTTTACATCAAGAACTTCAGCCTGACTTAAAAGGAACACGGGTTGAACATTGAAGGAACATAATTGCTTTTTAAATATACGACTAGTGACAAAACAAATGATCTGTCTGTCCTGTGTATGTGTAGTGTATGGTCATATTTAGTATTCTGGGCACTCCGTCACGTCGTATGAAGACAAACAGGACCTGAGGGAGAACAGGGAAAGATCTATGTGTGTCCCAAATGGCACCCTATTCCCTATAGTGTGCACTACTTTCGACCAGAGCCCCGTGGGCCTATAGGGTGCCATTTGGGACGAAGCCGTAGCACTTGGAAGGCAGCGTACCTCCGCCTGCGATTTATTATGCTCCGCGGCTCCATCTTTCGATCATTTGGAAGTTTTAAGGATTGTCAGGAGAGGTTGATGTCATCACCCGTTCATCACTCGTTTTTAGCTGTTGCGTCTAGTCGGGGTTCTTTACTGCTCATCCTGCACTCGTCTTTTGTATTCACTTCTTTCCTTCTGATCTGAATCACTCGTTCCATTCCAGCCCTGTGGACGCATGACCTGTACGCACACACACACACACGCACACACGCGCACACACACACACACACACACACACACACACACACACACACACACACACACACACACACGCACGCACACACACACACACACACACACACACACACACACACACACACACACACAAACACACACACCAGTTTTGAGATTTTAGGTAGCTAGGTTAGCGATAGCATTCCTCTGAGGATGTATTGTAAATTGCATTGTTGGGTTTAGTGTGAATGATGATGGCCAAGGCATTATGCTGACCACATGGGGTCTCTGGAGAGAACCCATCCATTGTTACACAGTTTCACAACTAAGGGCTCTGACCACAACATGTGAAGTTGGAATAGGTTGATTGAAAACAGTGAATATTTGCATGTCGGAGACAAATAGGTTCCTATAAAATGGCATTAATTCGAATTAAAGTATTTTTTTGTATTTTTTGTATTAAATCAAGCTGGGTAATACCACAAATAAAACATAATGACATGGAGGAACTGACTACTTCAAAATCATGAACTACTTCAAATCATGTGTTAATTATGTGATATAAAATATAATTTAGGCTGGTCCGGTTGCATAAGGCGGGATGTGAAAGTGGAACTTAAAATATTTATAATGTTTGCACAGCATTAGCATGCTCCTCTCTCTCACTCACACACACACACACACACACACACACACACACACACACACACACACACACACACACACACACACACACACACACACACACACACACACACACACACAGGAGGAATAGAGAATGAATGGATCCTCTTTTTAACACCATCTGTCTTTCTGAGGTCAACTATATTAATAGTCTATATTTAATCAAATTGAAAAGTTATTTTGATTTGAAATGTGTCTTTATGTAAATATTATTATATCAAAAAGTGTTCCACCTTAATTTGATTAAGTGAAAAGTGTACTCCTATAGCCTACAGTACATTTTTAAGTAGTTCCCCAATACTGCCTCGTTGTCCTATGTGGTGTCATCATGGCAATGATCAAATCAAATGTTATTAGTCACATGCGTCAAATACAACAGGTGTAAACTTTAAAGTGAAATGCTTACTTACGACCCCCTAACCAACAGTGCAGTTTCAAAAAATATGGATAAGAATAAGAGATAAAAGTAACAGGTAATTAAAGCAGTAAAAAAAATAACAATATATACAGGGGGGTGCAGAGTCAATGTGCGGGGGCACCGGTTAGTTGAGGTAGTATGTACATGTAGGTAGAGTTATCAAAGTGACTATGCATAGATGACAGCAGAGAGTGGCAGTGGTGTGGAGGGGCAATGCAAATAGTCTGGGTAGCCATTTGACTTGATGTTCAGGAGTCTTGGGGGTAGAAGCTGTTTAGAAGCCTCTTGGACCTAGACTTGGCGAGTCGGTACCGCTTGCCGTGCGGTAGCAGAGGGAACAGTCTATGACTAGGGTGGCTGGAGTCTTTGACAATTTTTAGGGCCTTCCTCTGATACCGCCTGGTATAGAGGTCCTGGATGGCAGAAAGCTTGGCCCCAGTGATGTACTGGGCCGTTCGCACTATCCTCTGTAGTGCCTTGCGGTCGGAGGCTGAGCAGTTGCCATACCAGGCAGTGATGCAACCAGTCAGGATGCTCTCGATGGTGCAGCTGTAGAACCTTTTGAGGATCTGAGGACCCATGCCAAATCTTGTCAGTCTCCTGAGGGGGAATAGGTTTTGTTGTGCCCGCTTCACGACTGTCTTGGTTTGCGTGGACCATGTTAGTTTGTTGGGGATGTGGACACCAAGGAACTTGAAGCTCTCAACCTGCTCCACTACAGCCTCGTCGATGAGAATGGGGGCGTGCTTGGTCCTCTTTTTCCTGTAGTCAACAATCATCTCCTTTGTCTTGGTTGTTGTCCTGGCACCACATGGCCAGGTTTCTTACCTCCTCCCTATAGGCTGTCTCGTTGTTGTCGGTGATCAGGCTTACCACTGTTGTGTCATCTGCAAATTGAATGATGGTGTTGGAGTCATGCCTGGCCGTGCAGTCATGAGTGAACAGGGAGTACAGGAGGGGGCTGAGCACGCACCCCTGAGGGGCCCCTGTGTTGAGGATCAGCATGGCGGATGTGTTGTACCTACCCATACCACCTGGGGGCGGCCCGTCAGGAAGTCCAGGATCCAGTTGCAGAGGGAGGTGTTTAGTCCCAGGGTCCTTAGCTTATTGATGAGCTTTGCGGGCACTATGGTGTTGAACACTGAGCTGTAGTCGATGAATAGCATTCTCACATAGGTGTTCCTTTTGTCCAGGTGGGAAAGGGCAGTGTGGAGTGCAATAGAGATTGCATCGTCTGTGGATCTGTCGGGGCGGTATGCAAATTGGAGTGGGTCTGGGGTTTCTGGGATAATGGTGTTGATGTGAGCCATGAACAGCCTTTCAAAGCACTTCATGGCTACAAACGTGAGTGCTACAGGTCGGTAGTCATTTAGGCAGGTTACCTTAATGCTCTTGGGCACAGGCACATGATGTCACGCTGAGCTTGTGGGTCATGCTTGTTGAATGCCAGTAATGCCCACTGACACGGACATCACAAAGTCAACACAAACACACACACACACACACACACACACACACACACACACACACACACACACACACACACACACACACACACACACACACACACACACACAGTCAAAACAGCTTTCAAACTGCTTTCCCACCAGTGCACTGAAGCGGGGGGAGATTGGTAGAATTCACCAAAGCCCCTCTCTCTGTCAGTCTCTCACACAAACCTTCCCTCATCCCCCCTCCTCTCTGTCCCCTGCCTGGGCCTTTGTTGTTGTTGGGGGGAGGGCTCCCTGGTTCTATGCATTGTACCCCCTACTCCTCACACATTAACATGAACACACAAACCCCACACACATCCCCCACACACACACACACACATCTCCTCTATATGTCAGCTGGAGTAGCCTTCCTGTAAAGTGAACAATAACCACACTATGGCTTCTTTTAAAGGGGACTTGATGATGTCGTAGGGAGATTATCTCTCCTCCTCCTCCTCTTCATCCTTCTCTCATTCTCCCACTGTCACATCGCACCGTGGTGAATGGAATGGCCATGGCTGTGCGGTTCAATCACTGTCAAGTAGCAGAGAAGAAGAAAAGAGGTTCCTCCTGTGTGAAATTTCACGATTCACAATTGATTAAGTAGCGGTGTCATTTCACGGCCAGGCCTGTTCCACAGAGAGAGACAAGATGGTTCTATGGTGCCCTTGGTGAGATACGACTCGGGTCATGTGACGAGGGTCTATTCAGAGCTGCTTCGATGTGAAGGGCCACTGGTTTTATGAGAAAGAGAGAGAGAGAGAGAGAGAGAGAGAGTAGGGGGAACATTAGGGGTGAATTGAACGTCTCTTCTCGTGGTCTTTTAAGGGTCCTTTATGCCCCTTGAGAGATAGAGACACATGATTTGATGCCAGACTGATTCATTTTCACTATGACATATGGTAAGTCCCATGGTTCATTGAAAGAGGGGGAGGTAGAAGGTTTATGGAGAATAGAGTGATATTTTACTCTATGTACAGTATGGGGAAACAGTGGACTCTCTGGTCCAGGATTGTTGTCGTCACTGGCCAGGCCTGGTATGGAGGCTGGATGTCTGACCCCAGTCTCTGTCCTATGTGTCCCTCTGGGTGGCCCCTGGGTGACCCCATGTGTTTGTCTGTGGCCGAAGGGTGGCTGGCCGCCACTGTCACCTCTATACTGTCACCTTCTCCCTCTGGCCTGGGGATGTGTGAGGCTGGCACTGCATGGAGGAGAGAGAAGGCTGGGTGTGTGTATGTGGGAGGTGGGATGTGTGTGTGTGTGTGTGTGTGTGTGTGTGTGTGTGTGTGTGTGTGGTGTGTGTGTGTGTGTGTGTGTGTGTGTGTGTGTGTGTGTGTGTGTGTGTGTGTGTGTGTGTGTGTGTGTGTGTGTGTGTGTGTGTGTGTGTTTGTGTGTGTGGGAATCCGGCCATGTAAACTGCTCTGATATAGACTTCGCTTATTGAGAAGGCAACATAATGAGACAGAGGAAGTCTTGAATCCTGCCTACCTCCCTTCATTTTGTAACATTTATTTGACTTCATTGAAGTGCTAACTACATCCAATATTACCGTGTTAAATAGAATGGCTCATTCAGGGTGTTTTTCAACTCCATGAAATAAAATGAACCAAAATGTCATTTCTATGAATCACAGGCAATTTTCACATCACCAAGTCACTTTCAATTCAATTTCCTCAACTGTCTGGGGGAGCTGAAATATAATTGACCCCAATGTAATATCCTCTGTAAATACTGCTGCACATGACTTATACATATGATACAGTCTGGAGTACATGACGGCTATAGTCTTTATTGGCTGCAGACATATTCAGCTGTAGATTGCTATAGGACTAATACATGTTATGTACAGTCTGAGGGGACATTTCCAGCTGTAGACTGGAGATTGCCCAGGGACAAGTGAACTCCCAGAGAGCTCCAGAATACCCCCGATACGTCCCAAATTGCACCCTATTCCATATGTAGTGTACTAGGGAGCCATTTGGGATGCAGACCCTTGTCTTTCATTTTCACTCTAGTAAACCTGCTTAAGGAAATCTCTTTAAGTAGGAGCTACCCCATAAGAAATCATATTAATATCTCTACTTCCTATCTGTACTGCAAATCAGCCTCTCCACACTGGTTCCTCCTGTTTCTCAATGGGGCTTTTTCATATATATATATATATATATATATATATATATATATATATATATATATATATATATATATATATATATATATATATATATACTGCTCAAAAAAATAAAGGGAACACTTAAACAACACAATGTAACTCCAAGTCAATCACACTTCTGTGAAATCAAACTGTCCACTTAGGAAGCGACACTGATTGACAATAAATTTCACATGCTGTTGTGCAAATGGAATAGACAACAGGTGGAAATGATAGGCAATTATCAAGACACCCCCAATAAAGGAGTGGTTCTGCAGGTGGTAACCACTGACCACTTCTCAGTTCCTATGCTTCCTGGCTGATGTTTTGGTCACTTTTGAATGTTGGCGGTGCTTTCACTCTAGTGGTAGCATGAGACGGAGTCTACAACCCACACAAGTGGCTCAAGTAGTGCAGCTCATCCAGGATGGTACATCAATGCGAGCTCTGACAAGAAGGTTTGCTGTGTCTGTCAGCGTAGTGTCCAGAGCATGGAGGCGCTACCAGGAGACAGGCCAGTACATCAGGAGACGTGGAGGAGGCCGTAGGAGGGCAACAACCCAGCAGCAGGACCGCTACCTCTGCCTTTGTGCAAGGAGGAGCACTGCCACAGCCCTGCAAAATGACCTCCGGCAGGCCACAAATGTGCATGTGTCTGCTCAAATGGTCAGAAACAGACTCCATGAGGGTGGTATGAGGGCCCGACGTCCACAGGTGGGGGTTGTGCTTACAGCCCAACACCGTGCAGGACGTTTGGCATTTGCCAGAGAACACCAAGATTGGCAAATTCGCCACTGGCGCCCTGTGCTCTTCACAGATGAAAGCAGGTTCACACTGAGCACATGTGACAGACGTGACAGAGTCTGGAGACGCCGTGGAGAACGTTCTGCTCCCTGCAACATCCTCCAGCATGACCAGTTTGGCGGTGGGTCAGTCATGGTGTGGGGTGGCATTTCTTTGGGGGGCCGCACAGCCCTCCATGTGCTCGCCAGAGGTAGCCTGACTGCCATTAGGTACCGAGATGAGATCCTCAGACCCCTTGTGAGACCATATGCTGGTGCAGATGGCCCTGGGTTCCTCCTAATGCAAGACAATGCTAGACCTCATGTGGCTGGAGTGTGTCAGCAGTTCCTGCAAGAGGAAGGCATTGATGCTATGGACTGGCCCGCCCGTTCCCCAGACCTGAATCCAATTGAGCACATCTGGGACATCATGTCTCGCTCCATCCACCAACGCCACGTTGCACCACAGACTGTCCAGGAGTTGGCGGATGCTTTAGTCCAGGTCTGGGAAGAGATCCCTCAGGAGACCATCCGCCACCTCATCAGGAGCATGCCCAGGCGTTGTAGGGAGGTCATACAGGCACGTGGAGGCCACACACACTACTGAGCCTAATTTTGACTTGTTTTAAGGACATTACATCAAAGTTGGATCAGCCTGTAGTGTGGTTTTCCACTTTAATTTTGACTGTGACTCCAAATCCAGACCTCCATGGGTTGATAAATTGGATTTCCATTGATTATTTTTGTGTGATTTTGTTGTCAGCACATTCAACTATGTAAAGAAAAAAGTATTTAATAAGATTATTTCATTCATTCAGATCTAGGATGTGTTATTTTAGTGTTCCCTTTATTTTTTTGAGCAGTGTATATATATATATGTATATATTTTTTTTTATATATATCTTTTTATATTGACATTTTTGTTATAAAGTGTGTGGAAAGTGTTTGGTTTTTAAAGGAAGTGGATTGATTTTTCTCTATGTATCTTTTTTGAGGAAGTTTTAGTTGATAGTTCCAGATTCTGGGTTTTTGGACTGAGATGTTTAGTTTGCCCAGTTTGGAGGCTACATTACGGCCACATAATTGACATATGAAAATGTCCCAACACCAGACGTTGAAAATGTCCGAATTTTTAACATTAATTTCCGGAATTACAGTAGCCTTTGAAGTTGGGCTATTTTAAATCCCCAAATTAGCTGAAAAAGCTTTTCTGCGAAGTTCAGTTGGTATTTTTGAGAAGCAACTAGTTACTTCTTTGCATTCTAGATAGAAGGGGAGCGTGGAAAGACTTGTCCACTTGAAGTTGCCCTTAAGAGCTATGTTGTTTAGTTGAATACAGGCTACTTTGTAATGGATGTGTTTTCTGTGGTAAACATCTCTCTTTGCAAAGAGAGAAGCCAGTCTCGAGGACCATTTCCTTTCCATGAGTGTTTCTGATATTGCTGCGTATTTTTCACAGTCACAAGATTAGTGGCATAACGCCTCACATTTTACAGTACCACACACACTCTATCTGAAAGGTTTTTATTGACGTGTGTGTGTGTGTGTGTGGTGTGTGTGTGTGTGTGTGTGTGTGTGTGTGTGTGTGTGTGTGTGTGTGTGTGTGGTGTGTGTGTGTGTGTGTGTGTGTGTGCCGCGCATACCAAAGACTCTCGCAGCTCATTCAGCATGGCTACACACACACACACACACACACACACAATGCATGTGACCAGCATTCCTTCAGCCGAAGCCATGAAAGAGAGAGAGAATAGAAATAGGCAGAGGGAGGGAGGGAGGGAGGGAGGGAGGGAGGGAGGGAGGGAGGGAGGGAGGGAGGGAGGGAGGGAGGGAGGGAGGGAGGGAGGGGTGGGCACGCCGTAATGTTCCGGAAAAACAATGTTCAGGTATGAGTTAAAAGCACATTGTTAAATGTTGAAAGCACTTTAAGCATCTACTAAAAGACACAGCTCTTATCCTATTAACCAAGGTTGATACCTCTTGCAACATACTCAGTGTGCTCTAAGTCACAGGAGGTTGGTGGCACCTTAATTGGGAGGACGGGCTCGTGGTAATGGCCGGAGCGGAATAAGTGGAATGGTATCAAATACAGCCAACACATGGTTTCCAGGTTTTGATACCATTCGCTCCGTTCCAGCCATTAATATCAACAGTCCTCCCCTCAGCAGCCTCCTGTGCTCTAAGTATACTCTAAGTATACAAATGAATACATGTGCGTTGAGGTAAGAAGTAATGCGGCTTAAACAGTTGATATGAGACATATTGCAGCTTGAAGCAGACCTGGGTTCAAATACTATACCCAGGTCTGCAGCCGTGTTCTTGTAGTGTTTGTAGCCAGTGTCTGTGGTTCGTAACAGGAAGCGGGCTGGCACAGGGATCAGCGCTTTTTAAATCTAGGTAATTATGAAAGAGCTTTAACGACACAGCAGGGGATCCTGACTGATGACTGAGGCTGCCCCACAGAGTGCCTGATCACCTCGACCAGCTAAACACATGATGAATGATCCAGCAGCACGTGTCATGTGTGGCCTGCTAACCTACAGCAGGCCAGTTTGATTAGTCATGTCTGACGAGGCAGATAGGCAGGAGACTGTTGTGTGAACTGATTTGAGATGATAATTTACCAAAGATGGTGGATAAATGAAGATGTCCCACTCAGGCCGTTTACCAATCTTAGAAAATGGTCAGTTCCGGACTGGTCTGCTTAACGGGGTGGCTTTCCCATAGGCACCAATGCATTAGCAGCTGGGTCTGGTCTGTTTAGTTCATTGGCTGTATATGAACCAGAATAGATTAGCGCGTGGGATGTCTCTCTTGCTCTTCCGTCTCTGGGTTTACTTCTGGAGCTCCATGTTCTCATTCTTTAGTGTCACCTCATAGTTGATGTTTCAGTATCCCAACCTTACAAACAGAGGCTTACTTTAGCATTGTAGCTAGTGTATTACAAATTGTAATGTAAGTGCTGCTGATTTTCATCAGTACAGGAACGCTTATTACTGAATGTTTCCCCCATTACTGACCAGCTCTCCTCATTACCCAGAGGGCCAGTTCCATCATAGCCTTGCAGAGAGATAGAGATAGAAACAGCTGTAGTTAACCGATAGATGGAGTGTGTGTGTGTGTGTGTGTGTGTGTGTGTGTGTGTGTGTGTGTGTGTGTGTGTGTGTGTGTGTGTGTGTGTGTGTGTGTGTGTGTGTGTGTGTGTGTGTGTGTGTGTGTGTGTGTGTGTGTGGTGTGCGTGCGTGTGTGCAGTGTGAGAGAGAACGATTTGTCAGATAGCAGTTGATTGAGTGTGTATGGGAGCCACAGCTCATCTGAGTTGGCCCCATGTGGGAGAAATAGCCAGTAAAACGAGGGCCAGATTTAAAGTGATGTGTTCAGTGCTGCTGCTAAGGTTCACCAGGGGACCAGTACAGTAAATGACAATAGGGATGGAGGATGGAGGGAAGGAGGGAGGGAAGGATAGTGCCAGTGTGCAGGTAGAATTTGAGAAATGAACAGATTTCCCCCCTGGAGTGAGAGATGAGGGGAGGAGGAGAGGGAGAGTGGGTATGCCTGAGCAGCTGTGGTGTGAGAGATATGAAGTTGAAAGGAGATTGGGGAATGGAGAGAGAGGGGGTGGGGAGCAGGCCAGATGAAGTATCTCCCTCTCTCCCCTGTGGTAAAGGAAATGGGGGAAATGGAATGAGCCGGTATGATGTGTACAGTATGACAAATGGACCAAACCATCCCTTGTAGGTGGGGGTGGTTCAGTCAGAGTTTCAGCCTCAGTCCCTCACTCCATTGCCCCAGCCCTGCTACCTGCAATGATGGATAGCCCGAACGTTTACCCTTTTACCTGCTTGTATTCTCTCTAGCTGAGCGATTGGGGCCGAGAGGGGCGAGGGGGTTGAGAAGGGGGTTTAGTAAGCGACCGCGTGTCAGGCGAACCGGGCTTGGCCTCCCCAAAGCATGCTGTGTAGGATAAGACAGATTCCCCCTAGCGATCGATAACCAAGCACACACACACACACACGCGCACACACCCTAATGGCCTAGCTTCCTAGCCTCACCATCCCTGGGCTATTAATTGTCCATTTCCCCATCTTTTCCTCTCTAAGAGCCCCCTGCTCTGTCCCTACAGATTTAAACACAGACTGAGATTAAAGAGAGAGAAGTCCTTTAAACGCAGGAGAGAGAGAGCAAGAGAGAGAGAGAGAGAGAGAGAGCCAGAGAGAGAGAGAGAGAGCCAGAGAGAGAGAGAGAGAGCCAGAGAGAGAGAGAGCCAGAGAGAGAGAGAGAGCGAGAGCCAGAGAGCCAGAGAGAGAGAGCCAGAGAGAGAGAGAGCCAGAGAGAGAGAGCCAGAGAGAGAGAGAGAGAGCCAGAGAGAGAGAGAGAGAGAGAGACAGAGAGAGAGAGAGCCAGAGAGAGAGAGAGAGAGCAAATGAAGGGCAGTAGAAAGAGAGAGAGGAAAGAAACTAGGGATCAGGAGAGAGAGGGAGAGGAATCGGAAGGAGACAGAGAGATAGAGAGAATAACAGAGGAACAGAAGTATTTATTTCTCCACATGTGAATCATATTCACCCTCGGTTTCATTATACAACATGTTTGTTATACTTTTGAATGCAGAAATGCCTTATTAAATCCACTGATTCGCAGATCAGAGAACAATCCTGTTGATTTAGCCAGAGGCCTGCTGTGCTGCTGGGCTCAACACTTTTCTCTTTCAAATAGAGACAGTTAAAAGATGAAGACAACAGATTTAATGCGTTTGGATTTGGGCTTTCCTGCGATTCCAACCGTGTCCCTTCTTCTCATGTCTCTCACGGCCCACGCAAAGCCAGGGATATCTGCTACTCCAGGGCAAACATGTGCTCTTTTTAACTCTACTCCTCTCTCTTTCTATTTTCTCTCTCTCTCTCTCTCTCTCTCTCTCTCTCTCTCTCTCTCTCTCTCTCTCTCTCTCTCTCTCTCTCTCTCTCTCTCTCTCTCTCTCTCTCTCTCTCTCCTACCCCTGCACTCTTAAACGCCCTAAAACATCCTATGACTAGCGTACTTTGGATTAGCCCCTAGAAGCGGTCTCTTTGAATTTGGGCGAGTGGGATATTTTAGGGTGATCGGTAGTGTAAGGCAGCTGTTACATGAAGGATTAACAGCTTCTAACGTGTATTAGCTCAGCCTGTATAACACAGCAGCTGTGAACCGCCACACACACACACACACACACACACACAGAGGAGAAGAGAGGAGGTGACCCAGTTGTGGCAGCAGGTGGGTTGGAGGTGATTTGAATGAGGTTGAGGTTTAAGAGAATCAGTGGGTGTAATGAAGAAGGTACTTCAGCTATTTGCACATTGTTGCAACACTGCACGGTATGTAGTCAAACTTTTATGAGTGTAATGTTTACTGTTCATTTCTGATTGTTTATTTTCCCTTCTTTATTTCATTTTTTTTTTGTGGATTGTCTATTTCACTTGCTTGGCAACGTAAACACGTTTCCCATGCATATAAAGCCAATTGAATTGAGAGATTGTTAAAACACTGTACACAGCTGTACTTTTGTGAGGGAAATGTTTACTGTTCAGTTACATTTTCAGGGTTTTTGTTTTGTTGCTGTTTCTTCTCATTTTTCTTTATCGTTTATTCCACTTGCTTTGGCAATGTAAACATGTATTTCCCATGCCAATAAAGACCATTTTAATTGAATTGAATTGAATTGAATTGAATTGAATTGAATTGAGAGAGAGAGAGAACTGACAGTGAGAATGTTATGCAAACGATTAGGAAGATCTATCATAAATCTCACAAAAATGCCCGCCCTTCCCCTCTCTCCACCCCCCTACCCCTCTCTCTCCCTCCCTCCCTCCTCTTCTGTCTGCCTACTTGTCTCTGTCTCAGTCTTCCACCTCTGTAATAGGCTCAGACACAAGGTGTTTGCAGAGAGAAGAGGTTGATGTGCTGATAACAGGCTGGCTTTAGGGGAGAGAAATGCATTACCATACCGAGCAGTGCGCCTCTCTCGGTCTCTCCTTTTCACCTCTCTCTTTTTCTCTCACGCTCTTTCTCTCTCTCTCGCTCGACATCTTGCTTTTCTCGCTCCTTGCTCCCTCTCTTCTCTCTCTCTATCCTTTTCACTGCTCTTCTCTCTCTCATTTGCTCGCTTTCACTCATTCTCTGCCTGAATCTCCAGCTCTGTGAATGTCTTGCTCTCCATTTCTCTCTCTCTCTCTCTCTCTCTCTCTCTCTCTCTCTCCTCTCTCTCTGTCACCCCTCTCTCTCTTTCTATCACCTCACTCTCTCGCTCTCTCTCTTTCTATCACCTCTCTCTCTCTCTCTCTGTCACCCCTCTCTCTCTTTCTATCACCTTTCTCTCACTCGCTCTCTCTATCCTCTCTCTCTCTATCCTCTCTCTCTCTCTATCCTCTCTCTATCCTCTCTCTCTCTCTGTCACCCCTCTCTCTTTCTATCACCTCACTCTCTTGCTCTCTCTCACTCTCTCTCTATCCTCTCTCTCTATCCTCTCTCTATCCTCTCTCTCTCTCTATCACATCTCTCTCTCTCTCACCTCTCTCTCGCTCTCTCTCACCTCTCTCTCTATTAGCTGTGACTGTAAACAGAGAGACACATCAAGTGCCTCAGCTTGTACTGGAGCTCTATATCCTCTCCCACCGCCGTTGTTCCTTGCCCTTCCTCTCTGACACACACACACACACACACACACACACACACACACACACACACACACATTTCCTCTCCTCTCTCGCTCTCCGCCTGTCTAGCGAAGTGTGTGTGTTTCACGGTGTCTCAGCCAGGTAGGCAGAGGAAGCTCTCTCGCCTGTCCCATTTGATGCGTCGGGGAACATTTCAGTGAAGCGAGTGCTTCCGAGGTGCGGCAGAACTCTCCCGCATGTCAACCCTCTCCTCTCCTTGTCATCCCCCTCTCACTCTCTCCATCCCTCCCTCTCTCTCGGCTTGTTCTGGTGGAAAGATGGGGAAATTGTACATTCAGATCTTGGCTCAAAGCACACAAACAGGGGCTGCAAACACACACACACCCGGCGGCGACACACACTGCCTCCTTTTCACACGCCACACTATTGTAATTCCATAATCATCACGTGGCTCCGGAGAATGTCGAATCAGAGAATACGTGTGTTCCCTGAATGCTTACACACACGCACACACACACACACACACACACACCACACACACACACACACACACACACACACACGCGCACACAAACACCAACACACACGACACACACACATACACCACACACAAACAAAATCACATTCCGGTGCTTTATCCCCCTTGGTAATCTGTTTACGGGGTGACAGGTACGTCAGGGGAGAAGTTCATTGAAATCGGTACTAATCTGATGATGACACGCACACAGCCACAGAAAGTAGTCCTCGTCCCCGTCGTCACCGTGGCGATAGGCCCAGTCAGCCAGTCAGGTTGCACCTTGTTGTGTTGTGGCAGGGAGCGGAGGGAGTCAATAAGTTAATGCTACTTAATTTCATGCCTCTTGGTTCTGTTAAGCTGCTTGGTGTGTGTGGCGTGTTGATTGGTAATCTGACATTTGATATGTGCCTCACTGACTCACTCACCACAGATCTGGTTCTGCTTGTTTGTGCCCCCTATCCCCTCCCCCCTCTTCTCTCATTATCTATCCTTCTCTTTCCTCCCCCTTTCTTCCCATCTTCTCCTTTCCTTCTTTCTCTCTCCCTCTTTCCCCTCCTTCTCTCTCTCCTTCCCCCTTTCCTCCGCCTTTCCTCCACCTCTATCCCTTTCCTCCTATCTTTCCTTCTCCTCTTTCCTCCCCCTCCTCATTCCCCCTTCTCTCTCCTTTACTCCATTCTTCCCTTCTCCCATCATTGTAAATAAGAATTAGTTCCTAACCAAATTACGTTCAAATAAAAACCAACAACAATGAAACTAATCTGCTCTCTCCCTTTCCTGTTCTCACAGGATGGCTACTATTCCCACCGCCCCAAGGAGAAAGTCAGAGTGGACAGCAACAATGAGAACTCTGTGCCCAAAGACTTTGAGAACATAGACAATAGTAACTTTGGCGCCCGTTCGCAGCCCCAGCGCCAGCCCCCAGGGGGCGCTAACAGTAACAAACACAGGGAGAGGCTGCAGGAGAAGGCCCATGCCGAACAGGCAACCTGGAAGGATAACGCTCCGATTCTCAGCCGGAGCTCCAACGAGGTCCTCCAGTATGGACGAGCCGTAGCCCAGAATGGCTCACTTCCTGTGGGCCCGAAAGCGGTTGGAGCCGGGGTGGGCTCCAGGAACCACCACAGCCGCTCTTCACAGCCACAGAGCCAGGATCAGGCTCAGACTTACCCCCAGTCGCAGTCCCACCCCCAGACTCAACATAGACACCAACACCCGCATCAGACCAGGAAGCAGGCGACTGCGGCTCCATTGGAGGTCGTTTACGACCAGCCGCCTAAGTGTGAGATCAGTGGAAAGGAAGCCATTTCGGCTCTGTCCAGAGCCAAGACCAAGGAGTGCCGGCAGCAGATAGCTGAAGTGTACTGCAGACACAAGGAGGGTCAACTGATGCCTGAGAAGGTCACCCGCTACTGTCCCATAGAGGGTGAGTTAATATATATACTGTTACTGTACCATAGAGGGTGAGTTAATATATATAATGTTACTGTAACATAGAGGGTGAGTTAATATATACACTGTTACTGTAACATAGAGGGTGAGTTAATATATATATAATGTTACTGTACCATAGAGGGTGAGTTAATATATATAATGTTACTGTAACATAGAGGGTGAGTTAATATATATAATATTACTAATGTTACTGTACCATAGAGGGTGAGTTAATATATATACTGTTACTAATGTTACTGTAACATAGAGGGTGAGTTAATAGATATAATGTTACTGTAACATAGAGGGTGAGTTAATATATATAATGTTACTAATGTTACTGTACCATAGAGGGTGAGTTAATATATATAATGTTACTGTAACATAGAGGGTGAGTTAAAATATATAATGTTACTGTACCATAGAGGGTGAGTTAATAGATATACTGTTACTAATGTTACTGTACCATAGAGGGTGAGTTAATAGATATACTGTTACTAATGTTACTGTACCATAGAGGGTGAGTTAATATATATACTGTTACTAATGTTACTGTAACATAGAGGGTGAGTTAATATATACACTGTTACTGTAACATAGAGGGTGAGTTAATATATATACTGTTACTGTACCATAGAGGGTGAGTTAATAGATATACTGTTACTAATGTTACTGTAACATAGAGGGTGAGTTAATATATATAATGTTACTGTAACGTAGAGGGTGAGTTAATATATATACTGTTACTGTCCCATAGAGGGTGAGTTAATATATATACTGTTACTAATGTTACTGTACCATAGAGGGTGAGTTAATAGATATACTGTTACTGTACCATAGAGGGTGAGTTAATAGATATACTGTTACTAATGTTACTGTACCATAGAGGGTGAGTTAATATATATACTGTTACTGTACCATAGAGGGTGAGTTAATAGATATACTGTTACTAATGTTACTGTAACATAGAGGGTGAGTTAATATATATAATGTTACTGTAACGTAGAGGGTGAGTTAATATATATACTGTTACTGTCCATAGAGGGTGAGTTAATAGATATACTGTTACTAATGTTACTGTACCATAGAGGGTGAGTTAATATATATACTGTTACTGTCCCATAGAGGGTGAGTTAATATATATACTGTTACGAATGTTACTGTGCCATAGAGGGTGAGTTAATATATATATACTGTTACGAATGTTACTGTGCCATAGAGGGTGAGTTAATAGATATACTGTTACTAATGTTACTGTACCATAGAGGGTGAGTTAATAGATATACTGTTACTAATGTTACTGTCCCATGGAGGGTGAGTTAATATATATACTGTTACTGTACCATAAAAGGTGAGTTAATATATATACTGTTACTGTACCATAGAGGGTGAGTTAATATATATACTGTTACTGTAACATAGAGGGTGAGTTAATATATATAATGTTACTAATGTTACTGTACCATAGAGGGTGAGTTAATATATATAATGTTACTGTAACATAGAGGGTGAGTTAATAGATATACTGTTACTAATGTTACTGTACCATAGAGGGGGAGTTAATAGATATACTGTTACTAATGTTACTGTAACATAGAGGGGGAGTTAATAGATATACTGTTACTAATGTTACTGTAACATAGAGGGGGAGTTAATAGATATACTGTTACTAATGTTACTGTACCATAGAGGGTGAGTTAATATATATACTGTTACTCATGTTACTGTACCATAGAGGGTGAGTTAATAGATATACTGTTACTGTACCATAGAGGGGGAGTTAATAGATATACTGTTACTAATGTTACTGTAACATAGAGGGGGAGTTAATAGATATACTGTTACTAATGTTACTGTACCATAGAGGGTGAGTTAATATATATACTGTTACTCATGTTACTGTGCCATAGAGGGTGAGTTAATAGATATACTGTTACTAATGTTACTGTAACATAGAGGGGGAGTTAATATATATACTGTTACTAATGTTACTGTCCCATAGAGGGTGAGTTAATATATATACTGTTACTGTACCATAAAAGGTGAGTTAATATATATACTGTTACTGTACCATAAAAGGTGAGTTAATATATATACTGTTACTGTACAATAAAAGGTGAGTTAATATATATACTGTTACTGTACCATAGAGGGTGAGTTAATAGATATACTGTTACTGTACCATAAAAGGTGAGTTAATATATATACTGTTACTAATGTTACTGTCCCATAGAGGGTGAGTTAATATATATACGGTTACTGTACTATAGAAGGTGAGTTAATATATATACTGTTACTAATGTTACTGTACCATAGAGGGTGAGTTAATATATATACTGTTACTAATGTTACTGTACCATAGAGGGTGAGTTAATATATATACTGTTACTAATGTTACTGTACCATAGAGGGTGAGTTAATATATATATACTGTTACTGTACCATAGAGGGTGAGTTAATATATATACTGTTACTGTACCATAGAGGGTGAGTTAATATATATACTGTTACTGTACCATAAAAGGTGAGTTAATATATATACTGTTACTAATGTTACTGTACCATAGAGGGTGAGTTAATATATATACTGTTACTGTACCATAAAAGGTGAGTTAATATATATACTGTTACTAATGTTACTGTCCCATAGAGGGTGAGTTAATATATATACTGTTACTGTACCATAGAGGGTGAGTTAATAGATATACTGTTACTAATGTTACTGTCCCATAGAGGGTGAGTTAATAGATATACTGTTACTAATGTTACTGTACCATAGAGGGTGAGTTAATATATATACTGTTACTGTACCATAAAAGGTGAGTTAATATATATACTGTTACTGTACCATAGAGGGTGAGTTAATATATATACTGTTACTGTACCATAAAAGGTGAGATAATATATATACTGTTACTAATGTTACTGTCCCATAGAGGGTGAGTTAATATATATAATGTTACTGTACCATAGAGGGTGAGTTAATATATATACTGTTACTGTACCATAGAGGGTGAGTTAATATATATAATGTTACTGTACCATAGAGGGTGAGTTAATATATATAATGTTACTGTACCATAGAGGGTGAGTTAATAGATATACTGTTACTGTCCCACAGAGGGTGAGTTAATATATATAATGTTACTAATGTTACTGTACCATAGAGGGTGAGTTAATATATATATTCTGTTACTAATGTTACTGTACCATAGCAGGTTAGTTAATATATATAATGTTACTGTACCATAGAGGGTGAGTTAATATATATACTGTTACTGTACCATAGAGGGTGAGTTAATATATATATTCTGTTACTAATGTTACTGTCCCATAGCGGGTGAGTTAATATATATACTGTTACTGTCCCATAGAGGGGGAGTTAATAGATATACTGTTACTAATGTTACTGTACCATAGAGGGGGAGTTAATAGATATACTGTTACTAATGTTACTGTACCATAGAGGGGGAGTTAATAGATATACTGTTACTAATGTTACTGTAACATAGAGGGGGAGTTAATAGATATACTGTTACTAATGTTACTGTAACATAGAGGGGGAGTTAATAGATATACTGTTACTAATGTTACTGTAACATAGAGGGGGAGTTAATAGATATACTGTTACTAATGTTACTGTACCATAGAGGGTGAGTTAATAGATATATACTGTTACTGTCCCATAGAGGGTGAGTTAATAGATATACTGTTACTGTAACGTAGAGGGTGAGTTAATAGATATAATGTTACTGATGTTACTGTACCATAGCGGGTAGAGGTCGACCGATTAATCGGAATGGCCGATTAATTGGGGCCTATTTCAAGTTTTCATAACAATCGGTAATCTGCATTTTTGGACACCGATCATGGCATTAAACGTATCTTATAAAAAACAATCAATCTTAACATAATCACTAGTTAACTACACATGGTTGATGATATTACTAGTTTATCTAGCTTGTCCTGCGTTGCATATAATCGATGCAGTGCCTGTTAATTTATCATTGAATCACAGCCTACTTCGCCAAACGGGTGATTTAACAAGCGCATTCGTGAAAAAAGCACTGTCGTTGCACCAATGTACCTAACCATAAACATCAACGCCTTTATTAAAATCAATACACAAGTATATATTTTTAAACCTGCATATTTAGTTAATATTGCCTGCTAACATGAATTTCTTTTGTCTAGGGAAATTGTGTCACTTCTCTTGCGTTCTGTGCAACAGAGTCAGGGTATACGCAGCTGTTTGGGCCGCCTGGCTCGTTGTGAACTGTGTGAAGACTATTTCTTCCTAACAAAGACAGCCAACTTTGCCAAATGGGGGATGATTTAACAAAAGCACATTTGCGAAAAAAGCACAATCGTTGCATGAATGTACCTAACCATAAACATCAATGCCTTTCTTAAAATCAATACACAGAAGTATATATTTTTAAACCTGCATATTTAGCTAAAAGAAATCCAGGTTAGCAGGCAATATTAAACTAGGGAAATTGTGTCACTTCTCTTGCGTTCAGTGCACGCAGAGTCAGGGTATATGCAGCAGTTTGGGCCGCCTGGCTCGTTACCAACTAATACGGAACGGTTCCGTATTTCACTGAAAGAATAAATGTTTTGTTTTCGAAATGATAGTTTCCGGATTTGACCATATTAATGACCTAAGGCTCGTATTTCTGTGTGTTATTATATTATAATTAAGTCTATGATTTGATAGAGCAGTCTGACTGAGCGGTGGTAGGCAGCAGCAGGCTCATAAGCATTCATTCAAACAGCACTTTACTGCGTTTGCCAGCAGCTCTTCGCAATGCTTCAAGCATTGCGCTGTTTATGACTTCAAGCCAATCAACTCCCGAGATTAGGCTGGCAAAACTAAAGTACCTATTAGAACATCCAATAGTCAAAGGTATATGAAATACAAATGGTATAGAGAGAAATAGTCCTATAATAACTACAACCTAAAACTTGTTACCTGGGAATATTGAAGACTCATGTTAAAAGGAACCATCAGCTTTCATATGTTCTCATGTTCTGAGCAAGGAACTTAAACGTTAGCTTTTTTCCCTGGCACATATTGCACTTTTACTTTCTTCTCCAACACTTTGTTTTTGCATTATTTAAACCAAATTGAACATGTTTCATTATTTATTTGAGACTAAATTGATTTTATTGATGTATTATATTAAGTTA
>NC_138302.1:26052500-26075000 GCF_965601325.2 Salmo salar | reverse complement strand
CGCTCGCATGACTGGTTGAGATGGACGGCCATGAGCCACAGAAGTTACACAAGATGAAGGAGAGAGAGAGAGGGAAGAATGAAATGATGGAGAGAGAGAGAGTGCTGATAGCAGATGAGGGAGAGGCAGCTTGAAAGATTGATGGCGATAGGAGAGAGGAAGAAGAGGGATGTGGCAGAGTCTGGCGTTTTTAGACCTATCACGTCCCTGTAGCTGTAGAGACACACAACACATTGGCTCATTAGTTCAGCTAGCTAACATATCACAAGCCTCAAAGTGCTTGGTGAAGCGCTCCGCCAATTAGCCTAGTGCCATGCTAGCCAGTGAATCTCCCGAGCTGCCTACCAATTACTGTTCAATCTGATTGTGTGTGTGTGTGTGTGTGTGTGTGTGTGTGTGTGTGTGTGTGTGTGTGTGTGTGTGTGTGTGTGTGTGTGTGTGTGTGTGGGGGTGGGTGGGTGGGTTGATTCGTCTATCCTTGTGGGGAGCTAAAATTCCCAAAAGTCCCCACAAGGATAGTAAAACAAGGAATATTCTCGAATCTCTAGGAGGACAAAGGCTATTTTAAGGTAAGGGGTTAGGTTTAGGGTTAGGGTTCAATTAGGAGTAGGGTAAGGGGTTAGGTTTAGGGTTAGGGTTCAATTAGGAGTAGGGTAAGGGGTTAGGGTTAGGGTTCAATTAGGAGTAGGGTTAGGGGTTAGGTTTAGGGTTAGGGTTCAATTAGGAGTAGGGTAAGGGGTTAGGTTTAGGGTTAGGGTTCAATTAGGAGTAGCGTAAGGGGTTAGGTTTAGGGTTAGGGTTCAATTAGGAGTAGGGTAAGGGGTTAGGGTTAGGGTTAGGGTTAAATTAGGAGTAGGGTAAGGGGTTAGGTTTAGGGTTAGGGTTAAATTAGGAGTAGGGTAAGGGGTTAGGTTTAGGGTTAGGGTTAAATTAGGAGTAGGGTTAGGGGTTAGGTTTAGGGTTAGGGTTAAATTAGGAGTAGGGTAAGGGGTTAGGTTTAGTGTTAGGGTTAAATTAGGAGTAGGGTTAGGGTTAGGGTTAAATTAGGAGTAGGGTAAGGGGTTAGGGTTAGGGTTAAATTAGGAGTAGGGTTAGGGTTAGGGGTTAGGGTTAGGGTTAAATTAGGAGTAGGGTAAGGGGTTAGGTTTAGGGTTAGGGTTAAATTAGGAGTAGGGTTAGGGGTTAGGTTTAGGGTTAGGGTTAAATTAGGAGTAGGGTTAGGGGTTAGGTTTAGGGTTAGGGTTAAATTAGGAGTGGGGTAAGGGGTTAGGTTTAGGGTTAGGGTTAAATTAGGAGTAGGGTACGGGGTTAGGGTTAGGGTTAAATTAGGAGTAGGGTAAGGGGTTAGGTTTAGGGTTAGGGTTAAATTAGGAGTAGGGTAAGGGATTAGGGTTAGGGTTAAATTAGGAGTAGGGTAAGGGGTTAGTGGTTAGGTTTAGGGTTAAATTAGGAGTAGGGTAAGGGATTAGGGTTAGGGTTAAATTAGGAGTAGGGTAAGGGATTAGGGTTAGGGTTAAATTAGGAATAGGGTAAGGGATTAGGGTTAGGGTTAAATTAGGAGTAGGGTAAGGGGTTAGTGGTTAGGGTTAAATTAGGAGTAGGGTAAGGGATTAGGGTTAGGGTTAAATTAGGAGTAGGGTAAGGGGTTAGGGTTAGGGTTAAATTAGGAGTAGGGTAAGGGGTTAGGGTTAGGGTTAAATTAGGAGTAGGGTAAGGGGTTAGGTTTAGGGTTAGGGTTAAATTAGGAGTAGGGTAAGGGATTAGGGTTAGGGTTAAATTAGGAGTAGGGTAAGGGGTTAGGGTTAGGGTTAAATTAGGAGTAGGGTAAGGGGTTAGGGTTAGGGTTAAATTAGGAGTAGGGTAAGGGGTTAGGTTTAGGGTTAGGGTTAAATTAGGAGTAGGGTAAGGGATTAGGGTTAGGGTTAAATTAGGAGTAGGGTAAGGGGTTAGGGGTTAGGTTTAGGGTTAAATTAGGAGTAGGGTAAGGGGTTAGGTTTAGGGTTAGGGTTAAATTAGGAGTAGGGTAAGGGGTTAGTGGTTAGGTTTAGGGTTTGGGTTAGGGTTAAGGTAAGGTTTATGGTTAGATTTAGGGGTTAGGGTTAGGGTTAAGGTAAGGTTTATGGTTAGATTTAGGGGTTAGGGTTAGGGTTAGGGTTAGGTTTAGGGTTAGGGTTAGGGTTAGGGGTTAGGGTTAGGTTTATGGTTAGGTTTAGGGTTAGGGTTAAGGTTTATGGTTAGATTTAGGGGTTAGGGTTAGGGTTAAGGTAAGGTTTATGGTTAGATTTAGGGGTTAGGGTTAGGTTTAGGGTTAGGTTTAGGGTTAGGTTTAGGGTTAGGGTTAGGGTTAGGGTTAGGGTTAGGGTTGCTTTAAATACAAGCAAGCAAAAGGTCCTGCCCTTCAATTGAGATAATTACAGGACAGCAGTAAGAGCCTAGCTTGTCCAGACACAGAGAAGAAAGAGCCAGAAGGGGAGGGGCACCTTGTGATCTTTTTACCCCTGGGACAGTATACTCTAAGGGGGTTGAAACACTTACCACGTCCCCCGCTGCTGTAGACACAGGGAAGAACCGGGAGGGGCGCCTTGTTGCCTTTTTACCTCAGGGACAGCACACCCTAAGAGGGTGAAAGCACCCACCATCTTCTCTCCTCTTTTCTGCCCATCCAGGGACCATAGTGAGTCGTGACATTATCCACCACTGCCCTCTGGGAAACCAAGTCCCCTTCCCTCACAACACAGAGGACCAGATTACTGCCATTATCTCCTGAACAACCTTGTCCTCTCTGTCGTCAACAAACATAACGTCTCAATAAAGCTCTGTGTTTCCTGTAATTCCATAGGCCCTGTGAACACAAAACAACCACCATATGTGATAATGGTGCTGGATTGTATTCCCCTAGTACTTATTTGCTGATGGAGAACACAATACAAGACCAAGAGGCTCTGAGCGGAAATCATTTTTTTAATGCGTTTACTATTAGAATGAAAGAAACCACTATATGAATCCGTGTGGCTTTTTGAATGGTTTCTGGTGAGAGCTGGAATTGTTTGATTATGTGGTTGTGAGTTGGAATAGTCATTGTCTACTTACTTCCAAGTCTTATTCTGGGAGTGTGGTACAGAGCAATGATGACACACTGTCAAGTGAACTCCACCCCAAACCCAAAGGAATGGTTCTAGGATTCCTATTTCTATCTTGTGGCCTTGCTAGTCATGGTTCAAATAACTCTATGGTCACATAGTGAATGAAACTCATCTCCTTGTGACATGCTTCTTCTTCTTCATAGTATGCACAGTAACAGTACAGTAACTTTGGAGTTACTGCGCCACATGTTCAGTATACCTTCCAGTGTATGAAGTATAGACGATGAACCTAATGTGTGTGTTATTATTCTGTCCACGTAAGGCCAGTGCCAGCGTCTGGGAGGAAGACTCGTAAGAGAGTTATAGATACAGGTACATGTTTTATTCTCTGTATGAATGACTAACAACCTGTCTCTGTACGGTATCATTGTGTTGTTCAGGTAAGGCCAATGCCAACGTGGCGTGGGAGGAGGACTCATCAGAGGGCCCGCCGTCGGCCCCCGTCAGGATAGCCTTCGTCCTGGTGGTCCACGGCAGAGCCTCACGACAGTTCCAGCGACTTTTCAAGGCCATCTACCACACCTCACACTACTACTATATACATATAGACCAGGTAAGACTATAGACTACCATCTACCATCTCACACTACTACTATATACATATAGACCAGACTATAGACTACCATCTACCACCTCACACTACTACTATATACATATAGACCAGACTATAGACTACCATCTACCACCTCACCTACTACTATATACATATAGACCAGCCTATAGACTACCATCTACCACCTCACACTACCACTATATACATATAGACCAGACTATAGACTACCATCTACCATCTCACACTACTACTATATACATATAGACCAGACTATAGACTACCATCTACCATCTCACACTACTACTATATACATATAGACCAGACTATAGACTACCATCTACCACCTCACACTACCACTATATACATATAGACCAGCCTATAGACTACCATCTACCATCTCACACTACTACTATATACATATAGACCAGGTAAGACTATAGACTACCATCTACCATCTCACACTACTACTATATACATATAGACCAGACTATAGACTACCATCTACCACCTCACACTACTACTATATACATATAGACCAGACTATAGACTACCATCTACCATCTCACACTACTACTATATACATATAGACCAGACTATAGACTACCATCTACCACCTCACACTACCACTATATACATATAGACCAGCCTATAGACTACCATCTACCATCTCACACTACTACTATATACATATAGACCAGGTAAGACTATAGACTACCATCTACCATCTCACACTACTACTATATACATATAGACCAGACTATAGACTACCATCTACCACCTCACACTACTACTATATACATATAGACCAGACTATAGACTACCATCTACCATCTCACACTACTACTATATACATATGACCAGCCTATAGACTACATCTACCACCTCACACTACTACATATACATATAGACCAGCCTATAGACTACCATCTACCACACCTCACACTACTACTATATACATATAGACCAGCCTATAGACTACCATCTACCACCTCACTATTACTATATACATATAGACCAGACTATAGACTACCATCTACCACCTCACACTACTACTATATACATATAGACCAGCCTATAGACTACCATCTACCATCTCACACTACTACTATATACATATAGACCAGCCTATAGACTACCATCTACCATCTCACACTACTACTATATACATATAGACCAGCCTATAGACTACCATCTACCATCTCACACTACTACTATATACATATAGACCAGCCTATAGACTACCATCTACCATCTCACACTACTACTATATACATATAGACCAGACTATAGACTACCATCTACCACCTCACACTACTACTATATACATATAGACCAGGTAAGACTATAGACTACCATCTACCATCTCACACTACTACTATATACATATAGACCAGCCTATAGACTACCATCTACCATCTCACACTACTACTATATACATATAGACCAGGTAAGACTATAGACTACCATCTACCACCTCACACTACTACTATATACATATAGACCAGCCTATAGACTACCATCTACCATCTCACACTACTACTATATACATATAGACCAGCCTATAGACTACCATCTACCACCTCACACTACTACTATATACATATAGACCAGCCTATGGCGGCAGATTGATGAGGGCGGCATTTTCTGAGCTAAACTGACCAAGACGCAACTCCAACAACAACAAATAAAACCTCACATAATTCTGCCCAAAAACAATGACAAATTCTTTCAACCAATTGGCAAATGGGCTTTTTAGGTGAGCTCTGATGCCACCCTTTGATAAGCAGTGCCCACTTTGTCAAATATTTTGCTTGTCTATTCCCACTGCGCCTCTCCAGGGTGCTGTTGGAGAGATGCATCTCTGCAGCGCTCCAACAACGTTCAATCAAAAAAATTATCTAACATAACATAACGTAGCAGATATAGAATATGGTAGAAAATGTATGTGGCCTTCTATAGCCTACAGGCTGGAGATAAAATGTATGACAATGTAATGAAACGGACACTTTTTACCTCATGTACGTTTCTCCGGTCAAAGAGCCTGACCTAAATGGTGCTCAATCAAGTAAAAAAGGGGCTGTCATGTTAACAAACGACACGTCCTAAAAACTGGACAGGTCAAAGTAAGATGGACAATATGGAATCACAACTGTTGTCCAGGAGTTTCACCACATTGTCATGATCAGTGGTTTCATGTTTGTATCTGTCTTTTTTTTGACAAGCTGATCATATTGAAAAATAAATACTTCTGTATTTCCCGTTGTGTAAACACATTGCAAATAGGTTTGTGATAACTCCTGATAAAGTTGGGAAGCTACTAGCTGAAATTCAGAGCATAAATAGCCAAATTGATTCGTCACAGGATTCAGGACTAATAAAGCCAATGCAACGGCCTGTTTTACAAACTGTGGGCCTACCACATGGATTGGCATTCATAAAATTCCATTGCTAGCCGACATGGTAGGCTACACCCCAGTAAGCACGAGCCGTTGTCTTTTGGACGTCTTTATTTGGTCCTGTCCGGATGTCGGTTTTTGGTGTTCTACAAGTGGTAGGCTTACCACATAGATGGGCATTCATAAAATTCAATTTCAGGCAACACTGTAGGCTACACCTCAGTAATCATAGACCGACGCAGACGTCTTCTGGACATATTTTTTTGGTGCAGTTCCGGACCAGCCTTGATTTCCACATCCACAGACTTTGGTTTTTGGTCCTGTCTGGATCACCAATCATAGATGTCTATTTTTTGGTCTTGCCTATGGTGGCAGAACGTCAAGGACCGTCCCTGGAATCAGGTGTGCTAGATTGGGGTTGGAGTGAAAACCTACAGGACGGTAGCTCTCCAGGAACAGGGTTGGAGAGCCCTGGTCTATACCGTTATCCTATACGTAGGATATTGTCTTAAACCACGGGTGTCAAACTCATTCCATGGAGGGACTAGTGTCTGTTGATTTTTGGATGTTCCTTTCAATTAAGACCTAGATAACCAGGTGTGGGGAGTTCCTTACTAATCAGTGACCTTAATTCATCAATCAAGTCCAAGGGTGTAGCAAAAACCTGCAGACACTTGGCCCTCCGTGGAATGAGTTTGACACGTTTTAAACTCTTCCTCTTCTCTCCCCCTCCAGCGCTCCAACTACCTTCACAGACAGGTGCAGGACCTGGCCTCCCAGTACCCCAACGTGAGGGTGACGCCCTGGAGGATGGCTACCATCTGGGGCGGTGCCAGCCTGCTCACCATGTACCTCCGCAGCATGGCAGACCTCATCACCATGACCGACTGGAGCTGGGACTTCTTCATCAACCTCAGCGCTGCAGACTACCCCATCAGGTGACTGGGGTAGAGGTGACAGGGGGGTAGGGGGTGAGGGTTAGGATGGTGGGGGGTAGAGGGTAGCAGCATGGCAGACCTCATCACCATGACCGACTGGAGCTGGGACTTCTTCATCAACCTCAGCGCTGCAGACTACCCCATCAGGTGACTGGGGTGGAGGTGACAGGGGGGTAGGGGGTGAGGGTTAGGATGGTGGGGGGTAGAGGGTAGCAGCATGTCAGACCTCATCACCATGACCGACTGGAGCTGGGACTTCTTCATTAACTTCAGCGCTGCAGACTACCCCATCACGTGACTTGGGTGGAGGGGCAAGGTTTTCCAGATAGTTGACCTACTGTGCACTCGGAAAGTATTCAGACCCCTTGACTTCCACATTTTGTTGCGTTACAGCCTTATTATATAGAAGGATTACATTTTTTCCCCTCATCAATCTACACACAATACCCCATAATGAAAAAGCAAAAACAGGTTTTTAGAAATTTTTGCAAATGTATTCAGTATTCAGACCCTTTACTCAGTACTTTGTTGTAGCACATTTGGCAGTGGTTACAGCTTCATGTCTTCTTGGGTATGACACTACAAGCCTGTATTTGGGGAGCTTTTCCCATTTTTCTCTGCAGATCCTCTCTGTCCGGTTGGATGGGGAGCGTCGCTGCACAGCTATTTTCAGGTCTCTCCAGAGATGTTCAATCGGGTTCAAGTCTGGGCTCTGGCTGGGCCGCTCAAGGACATTCAGAGACTTGTACTGAAGCCACTGTCTTGGCTGTGTGCTTAGGGTTGTTGTCCTGTTGGAAGGTGAACCTTCGGCCCCAGTCTGAGGTCCTGAGCGCTCTGGAGCAGGTTTTCATCAAGGATCTCTCTGTACTTTGCTCCGTTCATCTATTCCTTTGACCTCATGGGTTGGTTGTTGCTCTGACATGCACTATCAACCGTGGGACCTTATATAGACAGGTGTGTGTCTTTCTAAATGTCTAAATGTCCAATGAAGTTGTAGAAACATGTCAAGGATGATCAATGGAAACAGGATGCACCTGAGCTAAATATTTAGTCTCATAGCAAAAGGTCTGAATACTTATGTAAATAAGGTATTTCTGTTTTATATTTGTGATAAATTAGCAAAAATGTCTAAACCTGTTTTTACTTTGTTATTATGGGGTATTGTGTGTAGACTGATGAGGACATTTTTTTTATTTAATCAATTTTAGAATAAGGCTGTAATGTAACAAAATGTGGAAAAAGTCAAGGGGTCTGAATACTTCACGATTGCACTGTCTATGTTTAAGTACGGAAGTAGCAGCAGCTGTGTTGATAGCAAATTGGTTTTAATGGAACGTCTTGGTGTTGCAGGATGTTTTGGGCCACTTCTCCTTCGAAGCAGTCAAGCTGGTTAGGGTTGAGTGGCCAGGAGTCAGACAGAGAAGAAATACTACTTCACATGCTCCCTGTGTGACCTGACATGAAAGGACACTGACATTACAGAACTGAACACTTTGAACACCAGTTTGGTGATGTTATGGATAAAAAATATTGAGAGATTGATAGTCCTTTGTTGTGTAATTATAATTTACAGTTCAGAGATGCATACGGTATTAAAAGCCATCTGAATAGCTATCAGACAGTAGACACACAGCTATATAACCCCATAGGCCCTCAGGGAATCCATACTGTCACAATCACTGCAGACTTACAACAAAGACCCTAGCTAAACAACTTAAATAGATCAATCACAGTAGATCTCCGGTTCTTCTTAAGGTGATTACACATTTGTTCCCCCCGGATTCCAATCCCTCTCCTGGTTTACTTACTCAGTTGAATAGGTTACATGATGAACTGATTACATGTTAATTGCCCCTAGGTCAATATGTATTGACTTCCCAACAGGTGGTGTGTGTGTGTGTGTGTGTGTGTGTGTGTGTGTGTGTGTGTGTGTGTGTGTGTGTGTTGTGTGTTGTGTGTGTGTGTGTGTGTGTGTGTGTGTGTGTGTGTGTGTGTGTGTGTGTGTGTGTGTGTGTGTGAGTGAAAGTGTTTGTGGTGTGCTGATGAGCTGTTTCTTTCTTCCTGTCTGTCTCCTCTTCTTCTCTTCATTTGCATGGCGGTGATGTGGTGGAGGAAAGGGCTGACACTGGAGGTTTTTATAGGCCCATCAGGAGAGATGGGGGGAGAGGGAGTGATAGGAGACAGAAGAGAGTGAGTAAGAGAAGGGGGAAAGATAGGGGTTACATGTTGGCATAGCAGACAGTAATATCTTTGCTTAGCAAGTGCTTTTTTGGACCACTTCTTAGATTTGACTCAAGTTTCCTAATTAAACAATATTTACATACATTAACCCACAACGCTCTGGTCATCAATGCACTCCCTCAATCCACTCCTGCTCATCTACAATGCCATATAGTGATACAATCAAAAAGAAGAAAACTATGTGACAAAGTATACTTGCCTTGGACAGCCCTCTTCAATTCAGTTCAATTCAACTGTCGTGTGAGTGTAGAATGAAGCCAACCAGTCTATGCTACGGTCATAGTACCTCACTAAAAGAAAAACCAGGCTATGATCCACCCTATGGTCATCTTCTCCACTGATGCTGTGTAAGGAATGAAGGGACAATCCCTACAATATGCTACAGCCATAGAGCACCAATGCTATAAGGAATGCAGGCTTAGCCCTGGTCTGGTCCGGTGCTGCTGCTATGTTGTAATCAGTGTGTCTGTATAGGCTGAAGGCTGTAGGAGAGAAACAGGCATTATACCCTGTCTAATTCTCTGATAATGTCCTCCCATCCGCATGGATGAGCCTGAAAGGCCCAGCCCAAATACCCTCTCCCCCTCGCCCTAGTGGTGGTGTCTGTGTGTCTGCCCGGGGGGCTGGTATGGAGGAATGGAGGAGGGAGGGATAAGTTACATGGTTGTTTTGTCCCAGAGCGAGGATCTCTTTCCAGGCTTTTCTCTTCAAGACAGGCAGTGTTGTCTTGCTTTTATCCCCTTTTCTAACCCCCTGGTTTAAATGGAACCTTGATTTAACTAGTCAAGTCAGTTAAGAACAAATACTTATTTACAATGACGGCCTACACCGGCCAAACCCGGACGACGCTGGGCCAATTGTGCTTCGCCCTATGGGACTCCCAATCACGGCCAGTTGTGATACAGCCTGGAATCGAACCAGGGTCTGTAGTGACGCCTCTAGCTCTGAGATGCAGTGCCTTAGACTGCTGCGCCACTCGGGATCCCTTTACTAAAGACTATCCAGCTGCTTTACTAAAGACTATCCAGCTGCTTTACTAAATAATATATAACTGCTTTACTAAAGACTAAACAGCTGCTTTACTAAAGACTATCCAGCTGCTTTACTAAATAATATATAACTGCTTTACTAAAGACTATACAGCTGCTTTACTAAATAATATATAACTGCTTTACTAAAGACTATCCAGCTGCTTTACTAAATAATATATAACTGCTTTACTAAAGACTATCCAGCTGATTTACTAAAGACTATATAACTGCTTTACTAAAGACTAACCAGCTGCTTTACTAAATAATATATAACTGCTTTACTAAAGACTATCCAGCTGATTTACTAAAGACTAACCAGCTGCTTTACTAAATAATATATAACTGCTTTACTAAAGACTATCCAGCTGCTTTACTAAAGATAATACAGCTGCTTTACTAAATAATATATAACTGCTTTACTAAAGACTATCCAGCTGATTTACTAAAGACTAACCAGCTGCTTTACTAAATAATATATAACTGCTTTACTAAAGACTATCCAGCTGCTTTACTAAAGATAATACAGCTGCTTTACTAAATAATATATAACTGCTTTACTAAAGACTATCCAGCTGCTTTACTAAAGACTATCCAGCTGCTTTACTAAAGATAATACAGTGCTTTACTAAATAATATATAACTGCTTTACTAAAGACTATACAGCTGCTTTACTAAATAATATATAACTGCTTTACTAAAGACTATACAGCTGCTTTACTAAATGATATATAACTGCTTTACTAAAGACTATCCAGCTGATTTACTAAAGACTATCCAGCTGATTTACTAAAGACTATACAGCTGCTTTACTAAAGACTATACAGCTGCTTTACTAAAGACTATACAGCTGCTTTACTAAATAATATATAACTGCTTTACTAAAGACTATCCAGCTGTTTTACTAAATAATATATAACTGCTTTACTAAAGACTATCCAGCTGCTTTACTAAAGACTATACAGCTGCTTTACTAAAGACTATACAGCTGCTTTACTAAATAACATATAACTGCTTTACTAAAGACTATACAGCTGCTTTACTAAAGACTATCCAGCTGCTTTACTAAATAATATATAACTGCTTTACTAAAGACTATACAGCTGCTTTACTAAAGACTATACAGCTGCTTTACTAAATAATATATAACTGCTTTACTAAAGACTATCCAGCTGTTTTACTAAATAATATATAACTGCTTTACTAAAGACTATACAGCTGCTTTACTAAATAATATACTAAATAATATATAACTACTTTACTAAAGTATAGTACAGTATAGTACAGTACAGTATAGGTACCGTACAGTACAGTATAGTACAGTTCAGTATAGTACAGTATAGGTACCATATAGTACAGTGCATGTACCGTATAGTACAGTACATTACAGTATAGTACAGTATAGGTACCGTACAGTATAGTACAGTACAGTATAGGTACAGTATAGTACAGTATAGGTACCGTATAGTTCAGTACAGTATAGTAAAGTATAGGTACCGTACAGTGCAGTATAGTACAGTATAGGTACCGTACAGTACTGCAGTACAGTACATTACAGTATAGTACAGTATAGTACAGTACATTACAGTATAGTACAGTATAGGTACCATACAGTATAGTACAGTATAGGTACCATACAGTACAGTATAGTACAGTACAGTATAGTACAATACAGTATAGTACAGTATAGGTACCGTACAGTACAGTATAGTATAGGTACCGTACAGAATAGTACAGTATAGGTACCGTACAGTATAGTACAGTACAGTACAATATAGTACAGTATAGGTACAGTACAGTACAGTATAGGTACCGTACATTATAGTACAGTATAGCTACAGTATAGCTACAGTATAGGTACAGTATAGCTACAGTACATTACAGTATAGTACAGTACAGTATATTACTGTATAGTACAGTATAGGTACAGTATAGCTACAGTATAGTACAGTACATTACAGTATAGTAAAGCATATTACAGTATAGTATAGGTATAGTATAGTACAGTATAGATACAGTATATTACAGTATACTACAGTACATTGCAGTATATTACTGTATAGTACAGTATAGCTACAGTGTAGGTACAGTATAGTACAGTGTAGGTACAGTATATTACAGTATAGTACATGATATTACAGTATATTACTGTATAGTACAGTATAGCTACAGTATAGGTACAGTATAGTACAGTGTTGGTGCAGTATATTACAGTATAGTACATGATATTACAGTATATTACTGTATAGTACAGTGTAGGTACAGTATATTACAGTATAGTACATGATATTACAGTACATGTACAGTATAGTACAGTATAGTAAAGTATATTTGGCTAAGAGTGTGCAATTAGGGCATATGCCAACAGGGTAGCAGGGTGTTTTTATGGTGCTGGTATAAGGGTGACTGCAGGGCTGTGATATGGGCTTGGCTGGTAATTCTGTGGTACTGGCTATGGTCGCAGTGTGTGTGAATGCCATCCAGCCAGACAGATAGTGACAGAGAGACAGAGAGTGCACCCTGGGGGCAGACAGTCAGTCAGCAAACCAACCAGACCCACTGGACAGACTGTGTGACCACTCAGGCACAATGGCACAACTCTGGCAAATCTCTGCTGTGACCTGGATTTCCCCCGCTGTGCTATGCTCTGTATGTGTTGTCTGTGTATGTGTGCGTGCGTGTGTGTGTGTGTTCTGCTCCACAACATCAGTGTGTGTGTGTGCGCGTGCGTGTGTGTTCCACTACATCTGCTAAGTAAAGCCTTGGGGCTGTGAAATTGCTCCTTCATCAGTAAATGGCATTAATATGCATCCCTTCAGCCTGCGCTAGCCCAGCTTTGTAAGGAGAGTTTAGGCTCTTTTAGAAAGGCACACTGAGCTGTCATCTAAAGTCCCAGACAGCCTCCCCCTACCCTGCTTTACACCCTGCAGACATCTGTATTGTTGAGAATACCTTTGACTGTGGCAATGATGGCTTGCACTGCAGAGGAGAAGCTTTTAGCCTGGCTGGGCTGTGTAGAAAGGGTTTGACTCCACTGGACTGTTGTATTGTATAGTGCCTGTGGGGTTGGTTATTGAGCCAACTGTTAAATGGATGTTATGTTTACTGTCTTTGTATTTAGAGTTAGTCGTTTTCCTGACCAACTGTCCTGGAAAACCCTGGTCCCTGATCATAGTGGATAGTTAAATAATGAATGATCAAATGTTCCGTTAAAACAATAGTTCACCCCAAAAACAAACTGAGCATAAAAGTGAGTGGCGGTTGTATGAGTGAGAGTCCATGAAAATGGCTGGCGTACTTAGGTTTTTATAGAGAACTATCCCTTTAACAACTATCCCTTTATATCCTTGACAACCCTTGAAAAGTGATGACAGGGAAAAGCTGTTGTATTGCCCTATCATATGGCATATGGTTTCTACTTCTCTCTCTTTGATTGGTTGGTAATTATGATCTTCCTGGCTGTCGTTTCCACTGATTGGTTGGTTTCTAATAATCTCTTCCTGGTTGTCATTAACAGAACCAACAGCCAGCTGGTCGCCTTCCTGTCCAAGTACAGAGACATGAACTTCATCAAGTCCCACGGCAGAGACAACGCCAGGTGAGATCTAACAAGCACACGCACTGATAAATACACACCCACATACAAGTGATCGCAAGTACACACACACACACTAGCATGATACAGACACATTAAAACATGTTCACTTATTCGTATTCTCATTCACACACCAGTGGTGGTCGGTGCCGTTTAAGATGAGGGAGAACATTTTTTTTTTTATGAGCATGGCCTTATATTTATTACCGCATATTGGATGACTGTCATTTATATTCCATTCACCCAGTTCAATGTAACATTGTGTAAGGCTCTGGGTGTAGTGGGTGCGAAGTCAGGCGCAGGAAGCAGAGAGTACCGGGTAGTGCTTTAATAGGCACACAAAACAAATGCCCCAAACACTGGGGACTAAAACAGTCCGGAGAAAAGCCCACGACCGAACACACGAAAACACAAGTGTGCATAGTAGCCACACATAAATAATCCCGCACACAGAGCAGGCGGGCCTACTGGCTAAAATAACCCAACTAATCAGCAAAACAGGTGAGACCAATAAACAGAAAGGGGGAAAAGGAATCAGTGGCAGCTAGTAGGCCGGTGACGACGACCGCCGAGCACCACCCGAGCAGGAAGGGGAGCCACCTTCGGTAGGAGTCGTGACACATTGATAGGTTTAGGTCACTAAATTATACACGAATTGCCCCTATACCCATCATGAGGTTGCTACAACCTAGCCTATGAATGAAAGTTTGCAACGTACAGTACCAGTCATAAGTGTGGACACACTTACTCATTCCAGGGTTTTTCTTTATTTTTACTATTTTCTACATTGTAGAATAATAGTGAAGACATCAAAACTATGAAATAACACATATGGAATCATGTAGTAACCAAAACAGTGTTAAACATATCAAAATATATTTTATATTTGAGATTCTTCAAGTAGCCACCCTTTGCCTTGATGACAGCTTTGCACACTCTTGGAGAGTGAGGGACAGGTCGAGAGAGAAATTTGAGTTATCAAGGCGACAGACAGTGACACGTTCAATACCGCCTTGCACATACTTGCCTGCATCTAGCTGATCTAGGGTGTAATCATTAGTCCAACGGTTGCAAACAAGATTTTCTATTGGAAAAATTCAGGTAACGTTTTTCAACAGACTCGGTTCACTTTCATATCAGCCACATACAAACAGTATGATCACTTCCTTCTCGTATCTACACGCTCTCCTCCTCTCACCTGTTTCCTTTGCATGTGGACTTCAGTGCATCACACTGCTTGTGACCAGGCGAAAAAACCTTTCCAAGCCTAACCTTCATATCATAACCGTTAAACACAGCCTACATTGTTGTCACCATTTTAGCTAACGTCATAACGTAGTCAACATAGCTACTAGAACTAACACGTTAGTAAACCCGCTACAATCATGCAGTACTGTGTGTACAGTCAGCAAACAGTTTAGCAGTTACACCGGCGGCCCGGGTGGCAATAAATTAATCAAACCAAAAGCTTACCTTGACTTGGAAAAGTTCCAGTGTTGGATAGCCATAGCCAGCTGGCTAACATGACATCCCTTTCTGTTTGAGCCGGGTGTTTGAGTAGGCTAAACTAGCTAGCTGCATTCGCTAGCTAAGTATGTGAAAGTGAAAGTGAAAAAAACAATGAAATATAGCTAGCTTTCTCTCTCTCTTGCTTCTCCTTAATTTTTGAAATAATCCATTTGTACAGAACTGTTCTAATATGGTCTTTCTCTCTTTGAGTCAACTACTCACCACATTTTATGCACTGCAGTGCTAGCTAGCTGTAGCCTATGTGTTCTGTACTAGATTCATTCTCTGATCCTTTAAATGAGTGGACAACACATCAGTTCATGCTGCAAGAGCTCTGATAAGTTGGAGGACGTCCTCCGGAAGTTGTCATAAGTAATGTGTCTATGGAAGGGGGTGAGAACCATGAGCCTCCTAGGTTTTGTATTGAAGTCAATGTACCAAGAGGAGGACGGAAGCTAGCTGTCCTTCGGCTACACCATGGTGCTACCCTACAGAGTGCTGTTGAGGCTACTGTAAACCTTAATTGCAAAACAGCGTGTTTTAATAAATTATTTAGTGACGTGTGAATATATTTAGTATAGTTTTATCTTAAAAGGATCACTTTTAATATTTCACTATTTAAAAAAAATATGAAATTCACTGAGGAGGATGTCCTCCCTTTCCTCCTCTGAGGAGCCTCCAGTGTCACACACACACACACACTCCTTGCCCCAGCTCGGTGACTGAGTCATAATCCAATTAGGCTCCATCTGTAGCTTTATTAATTAACCTTCCCTTGTTGCCGTTGCGAGGTGCTGCCTGCCAGCCCTGCCCCCGCCCTGCTCCATGCCCTATCACGCTACTTAATGACATGCCAATCACTGGTAAACACACACACACACACTGACACACACTGACACCAATCACAATCTGGCTGCCTGTCGTGCTGTGCTATGGTGTGTGTCTGTGTGTGTGTGTGTGTGTGTGTGTGTGTGTGTGTGTGTGTGTGTGTGTGTGTGTGTGTGTGTGTGTGTGCGTGTGCGTGTGCGTGTGTGTGTGTGTGTGTGTGTGTGTGCGTTTGTGTGTGCGTGTGTATGTGTGTGTGTACCAGGAGTTAGACAGGCTTGACTGAATAAAACCACTACTGGCATGAGATAGGATGGATAGTGGATTAATTAAGGTTGTTTCTATGTACAGTGGCAAGAACAAGTATGTGAACCCTTTGGAAATACCTGGATTTCTCCATAAATTGGTCATAAAATTTGATCTGATCTTCATCTAGGTCACAACAATAGACAAACACAGTCTGTTTTAACTAATAACACACAAACAATTATACATTTTCATGTCTTTATTGAACACACTGTGTAAACATTCATAGTGCAGGGTCGAAAAAGTATGTGAACCCTTGGATTTAATAACTGGTTGACCCTCCTTTGGCAGCAAGAACCTCAACCAAACTTTTTCTGTAGTTGAATTTTGTACCATTCCTCTTTACAAAACTGTTTCAGTTCAGCAATATTCTTGGATTGTCTGGTATGAACTGCTCTCTTGAGGTCATGACACAGCATCTCAATCAGGTTGAGGTCAGGACTGACTAGGCCACTCTAGAAGGCGTATTTTCATCTGTTGAAACACTTCTGTTGTGGATTTAATTCTGTGTTTTGGGTCGTTGTCCTGTTGCATCACCCAACTTCTGTTGCGATTGGCGGACATTCTCCTGCAAAATGTCTTGATAAACTTGGGAATTCATTTTCCATCGATAATAGCAAGCTGTCCAGGCCCTGAGGCAGCAAAGCAGCCCCAAACCATGATGCTCCCTCCACCATACTTTACAGTTGGGATGAGGTTTTGATGTTGGTGTGCTGTGCCTTTTTTCCTCCACACATAGTGTTGTGTGTTCCTTCCAAACAACTTTGTGAAAATTAATATTTGTGTCATTCTCAAAACTTTTGGCCACGACTATATACCGTTAAGGGAAATTGGTGAACATCGAACATACAATCATGTTTTCCAAACAGAACATATACTAACCACTAGGCTATATGGAACTTTGTAAATGTTGATAAACATGTCACCACAGAGATGTTTTGTTTGGTTTGTATGCATTTCTGTATACAGCAGCTGTGAGAGATGGACTATGTTGCCATAAGTTATAAATGTTTTTTTGCCCTTGCTTTCTCCCAGTGTCTGGAAAAAGAGGTTCCTCAAGAGACCATGTGGTTAAATAAAAGACCAATTAAGCAAAAATAAGTGTATATAGTTGAGTGTAACATAAGTTTATATAAATCAAATCAAGTTAGTGGTTTTGTGTAAAAGAAACCAACTTAACCATGTTTGTGTGGTCGTGTGTTTTTGGTCAACCAGGTTTATCCGCAAACAAGGTCTGGACCGGCTTTTCTTTGAGTGCGACACCCACATGTGGCGACTTGGCGACCGCAAAATACCAGAAGGCATTTCTGTGGACGGCGGTTCTGATTGGTTCCTGCTCAATCGTCCGTTCGTGGAGTACGTTATAAACTCCCAAGACGACCTGGTCACCAACATGAAGCGCTTCTATACCTACACACTGCTGCCCGCCGAGGTAAGAACACACACACGCACATACACCTATATACTTCTGCTCGCTGAGGTAAACACACACACACCTACACACACACCTACACACAGCAGTCCTAAGGACACTACGTAAGGGCTTGGAGGAGATGGTTTGAGGAACAGGAGATGTTTGTGGTTAAGTGTTCCAGGTGTCCGCGTCATCCTTCATTCTCCTCTCCTCCGCCTACACTACACTTCACCCACTCTCTCTTTTATTTTCTTCTCTCTCTCTCTCTCTCTCTCTCTCTCTCTCCTCAGTCGTTCTTCCATACGGTGCTGGAGAACAGTGCTCACTGTGAGAGCATGGTGGACAACAACCTGCGCATCACGAACTGGAACAGGAAGCTGGGCTGTAAGTGTCAGTACAAACACATAGTGGACTGGTGCGGCTGCTCCCCCAACGACTTCAAACCTGCCGACTTCCACCGCTTCCAGGTGAGACATGGTATCATACACGCACGCACACACACACACACACACACCACACACACACACACACACACACAAGTACATGTACACACACAAAACATATACACACACATAAAAATACAGTATAAACACACACATCTCTCTTTCACACATTTCTCTCTCTCAAACACACACACTTGAATACATCCAAAGTCATAGTGCTGACCTAACTAGTCTCTATGCCAGCTTGCTGCCCTCTGCCTAGTCTACTGTCTGGCCCTGTTGGCTGCCAACCCTGATGCCAAACCTGACTCGGGCTCTCTGGCTCTCCCTTGGAATTCTGGCATGACTGGAGCACACTGACAGTATTATTACAGTATAAAATGCCTAGGAACTGTGTGTGTGTGTGTGTGTGTGTGTGTGTGTGTGTGTGTGTGTGTGTGTGTGTGTGTGTGTGTGTGGTGTGTGTGTGTGTGTGTGTGTGTGTGTGTGTGTGTGTGTGTGTGATTCATTACAGAACACACTGGGCACAGTGCAGACCTCCTACCAGTCAGTCCACTGTATTAATAGGACTTAATTAATATCCTATCGAGTGTGGGTTTTCCACGCTCAGTAGGCTCTATTATAGACTGACAGAGATGCTATATTTAGGCTAGAAGCTGCACATGATTCAGAATTTACTGAGGAGGACTGTGTAGTGTCTAGTACTGGACACGTATCTAGTTCTATCTGTGGTCTAGGAGTGGGTGTCTAGTGTCCCTGTTAATGGTTATGTGTGGTGTGGAGGAGTCCTCTTAATAAATCTGTGGGGGTGTTGTGCTGCTTCGGTGAAGAAACGGACAGATCTGTGAGAAGGGGGAAAAAAGAGGAGAGAAAGAAAGACAGGACGGAGGAGATGAGGGGGAAAAGTCTCACCTGTTACAGACAACAGAGAGAACCTTTCATAACTAGATCCTGGACCTCGCCGCCATCTTCCCACCCTCTGATTTCTCTCACCTGATGAACTGTACCTGTGAAAGTTGGGTTAATAAATCGTGTGAGGGGGCGTGAGAACCGCCGCCAAGTTCCACAGTTGCTGCCCTGGTGCGAGAATGCCACTGGTTGCCAGATAAGCAACGGGTTGCCAGGTCTGGGCCCTATGGGCCGTCATTATCTCTCACACTAGGAATTTACAGCAAGGTGCGCAGTGCGGGAGGAGAAGAGGGTGAATCGTGTCCCCTCCCTGTCTGAGGTGTATGGAACTGAAAGGACTGGCTGTGTGTCTGCCAAGCAGCGGAGGCTGCTGAGAGAGTTCTCATGAGCTACTGTCAACCACAGCAAGAAGCAAGGGATGGAGATATAGAGGAAGAGAGAAGGAGGGAAAGAGAGAGATTGAGGGAGCAGGGCAAAATGTTCATGAGCTACTGTCAACCATTGCCCTCGTCAGCATGAAGCAGGGGATGGGGAGAGAGGGATAGATGGAGAGTGTGTGTGAGAGAGATGGAGAGGGATGGAGAGAGACAAGAAAAAAGAGAGAGGGATGGAGAGAGAGATGAAGAGAGAGGGATGGAGAGAGGGATGGAGAGAGAGATGAAGAGAGAGGGATGGAGAGAGAGATGAAGAGAGAGGGATGGAGAGAGAGATGAAGAGAGAGGGATGGAGAGAGAGATGAAGAGAGAGGGGGTGGAGAGAGAGATGGAGGGACTGAGAGAGGGACACAGAGGGGCAGCGAGGCAGACGTAGAGAGAGATAAAGGAAGACATAGAGACAGAGACAAACGGAGAGAGAGAATACTATTAATCATATCCTCTACCCTTCATCCATCCATCATCCTAACACCCCACTCACACAGTGTTTTCCACAAGCACATGGAGTAGCCAGCCAAATAAACAAAGTCCCCAGCCAGGCTCCCCAGGGCTGGGGGAGGGATGTTAAGATTATATATTTTTTGCCGAACAAGCTCTATTTTTGGTGACTCTGGTACATTCTAACGCTAGATTGTATTTTCAACCAGCAACTGTCAGGAAATAACACTGATATAAATAAAATAGAATCAGTTTGCCTTCACTGAGCCTTTAAAGAATCCTGTAAGAGTCTGCTGACTTCCACAGGCTACAAGCTTCCTTTTAAGAGGCATTTTCTCAGCTGTCTGTAATACAGGTATTATTGAAGAAGGACGCAGGTGTTAAACATGGGCTTTGCTACACAGAAAGCAGCAGTTGACTACTCCATTGTCCCCACTTTGATTAAATCAATAGACCTACTGTATATCTAATTATTTTGAAAATACCATGTAAAAATACTATATAAAAATACCATATAAGTATCAATAGCTTTTAAAATGATTCAATCTGTTTTCTTGTATCATATTTTGGACCAGTGTGAGACTCTCTCTCTACTAACCTACCTGTTGTTCCTGTACGTACCCCGAGACCATTCTATCCAATTAAGGTGCCACCAACCTGTAGTGTAAAGAAATGTGACTGCAACCACAGAACACACAACAAACACCCAAGTACCGAGAGGCAGGGCAGACAGCAGACTGTCAAACCAGCGGTGTTTCCCTGTCACCGCTCACTTCGTGATTGACAGGCGCCTGTCCTATCAGTAGGTGTCTAGAGGATGCATATCGTTCATTCTAGCGTGAGAGGGATCGGCAGACTTTTTTCTGACTAACGAATTGAAAAGTAATTTAAGTGGAAAAAGTACCTGGCTGAAAAGGACTGTAATCGGCTGTATAGTCGACAGCCGGCGCTAGTGGAAAACACTGCACACACCATCTTCTAGAGAAAACTCATTTACATACGCCAATTAGCCATTGTTGACATCAGCACTTATGAGCCTTCATTCATTATTTTCCCACCTCCTTCCAAAGTTGTCTTTTATAGTCCCTTTCCATTTCAGTAAGTGCCTCCCACAGCCATTCAAAGCCATTTCAGTAAGTGCCTCCCACAGCCATTCAAAGCCATTTCAGTGGGCCGTAAGCAAAGTAGCGAAATGCTTCTTAAAGTGTGGACGTGACACTCCTTGTTTTTCTAGCGAGGAAAGGGATGCATCCGATCACCCACACAAACTTACAGGCACACTCACCCACACGCTCTGACACTCCCTCGCACACACACACACACACTTTCTCTAGCGAGGAACAACGATACGATGCATCTAGAAAGTTCATCCCAAAAAACCCTCCTTAACAACAAGGCCCTGGTGGCGCAGATAGAGTTGTTTTGGAGAGAATTTATACTGACTCCTGACTGTTTTATGTCCGTTGTCATGGAGATCGGCAAGCGGGGGATAGAGAGAGAGAGAAAGAGAGAGAGAGAGAGAGAGAGAGAGGGATTGGAGAGAGAGAGAGCGATGGGGGGAGAGAGATAAAGGTAAGAAGCCAGGGAGGATTCTTTTTCTCCTGTGGATTCCCTGGTGTTTCAGGAAGTACAAAGGGAATAGGAAGTCTTCTTCTTCTGTGGTTTTGCCTTGTGTTTGAAAGAAGCAGCCAGCTCTGCTCTGGTAGCTGACAGGGGGAAAGACACAACCCTGAACTTAATAAATGCAAGCCATTTGTTGTGCGTGAAAGAGAGAGAGAGAGAGAGAGAGGGATGGAAGACAAGACGTGGGTACTGAGACAGTTTACCAGGGTGATATGACGTGGCAGTGTATCTGCTTGTTGTCTTCTGTATGTGGGAGAGAATATTAAATCAAAGCTGCTCCTCGCACACCCACATGTACACACTCTTTCTCTCTCTCTCTCTCTCTCTCTCTCTCTCACACACACACAACCTCCCACTCACTTCCACTCCATCTCCCATTCTGCAGTCGTTCCCAGCAAGCCACCATTTCTATAATCTTCTCTCTGTTTTTCTCTCCCCTCCTCTCCTAATCCCTCCATTTCCTCACAGCAAACGGCCCGTCCTACGTTCTTCGCCAGGAAGTTTGAAGCCAGTGTTAACCAGGAGATAGTGAACCAACTAGATGGCTATCTGTTTGGACCTATGCCCCAGGGGACCCCTGGCCTCCAGGCCTACTGGGAGAGTGCGTTTGATGAGGCGGATGGGGTCGCGACCCTGAGCGACACACAACTCACACTCTACCATGCGTTTGCTCGTATGGGCCTGGCCAGGGCGGCAGCATCGCTG
>NC_138302.1:25892500-26047500 GCF_965601325.2 Salmo salar | reverse complement strand
AGGTGGCTTCCCCGCCCAGCACCTTCACCAGGCTGCAGTTCGCTGAGGTAACTATCGTTCTTTTTTGGTTGTATAACGTTTAGGTAATGTTCACATAACATTCCCAGAACAGTAACACTGTAATATCACGACTCAGGGTATGACACAGATGTAGACACAGGAGGCAGATAGTGCAGTTCTCAGATCATTTATTAGAAAGACGGGGCAGGCAAAGGGCAGGTTGAGGACAAGCAGAGGTTCGTGATCAGAGTCAGGCAGGTACAGGATGGCAGGCAGCCTCGGGGTCAGGGCAGGCAGAGGTTTGTAATCAGGTCAGAGTCAGGCAGGTGCAGGCTTGGAGTCAGGGCAGGCAGAGGTTTGTAATCAGGTCAGAGTCAGGCAGGTGCAGGCTTGGGGTCAGGGCAAGCAGAGGTTTGTAATCAGGTCAGAGTCAGGCAGGTGCAGGCTTGGGGTCAGGGCAGGCAGAGGTTTGTAATCAGGTCAGAGTCAGGCAGGTGCAGGCTCGGGGTCAGGGCAGGCAGAGGTTCGTAATCAGGTCAGAGTCAGGCAGGTACAGATGTCAGGCAGAATGGTCAGAGCCGGGAAAAACTAGGAAACAGAACTTGAGAAACAGGAAGACTGGAAAGCACACTGGTAAGACAAGACGAACTGGCAACAGACAAACAGAACACAGGTATAAATACACAGGGGATAATGGGGAAGATGGACGATGCCTGGAGTGGGGGTGGAGACAAGCACAAAGACAGGTGAAACAGATCAGGGCGTGACAGTCATCTTTTAGAAGTAGACTCACCTTATATACAGTAGCTTCACCAGGCTACAGTTCGCTGAGGTAACTGACACACTGTTTTTTGGGTTGGAGTTGTAACATTTATGCAATTTTCTTCTAACAGTCACATAATATTTACACTCTTTCAGTAGACGCTGCCCCCAAATCAAGCTTTATTTCTACAGCACATTTCAGACATGGAATGCAACACAATGTGGTTCACAGAAAAAAAATGAATAAAAACAATGAAAATAAAAACAGAAATATTTACTACACAGCAAACATAGGAGGATAAAAGAGGTGTGTTTTAAGAGCTCTTTTAAATGTGTCCACAGTTTCGGCCCCTCTCAGGTTCTCTGGCAGGCTATTCCAGAGGCTGGGGGCATAATAACTAAAGGCTGTCTCTCCATTCCTCTTGGTCCTAGACTTTGGGATAGTTAAAAGGACAGTGCCAGAGGACCTGAGGGACCTACTGGGTACATAACTTAAAATCATTTCTGGCATGTATTGGGGTGCACAATCGTGGATTGATTTAAAAACCAATAGAATGATTTTAAAATGAATTCTAAAACTCACAGGCAGCAATTGCAGAGACCTTAAAACCTGTGTAAAGAATGCTCTCCGTCTGGTCTTGGTCAGTACCCGTGCTGCAGCATTCTGGATGTTTTGCAGTTGACCAATGGCTTTCTTGCATAGACCAGACTATCAAGGAACAAGGCAACACCCAAATGCAGACACAGGAGGCAGATGGTTGGAGTCTTACAATGTTTATTAATCCAAAGGGGTAGTCAAGAGAATGGTCGTGGACAGGCAAAAGGTCAAAACCAGATCAGAGTCCAGGAGGTACAGAGTGGCAGGCAGGCTCGTGGTCAAGGCAGGCAGAATGGTCAGGCAGGCAGGTACAAAGTCCAGAAACAGGCAAGGGTCAAAACCGGGAGGACTAGAAAAAGGAGAATGCAAAAAGCAGGAGAACGGGAAAACCGCTGGTTGACTTGGAAACATACAAGACGAACTGGCACAGAGAGACAGGAAACACAGGGATAAATACACTGGGGAAAATAAGCGACACCTGGAGGGGGTGGAGACAATCACAAGGACAGATGAAACAGATCAGGGCGTGACACAGACAGGAGAGCTACACAGTAAACAAGCCTGCTTGTAATAAAAAGCATGGATGAGCGTCTCTATCAGCCTGAGATAGAAACGGACGCACGTTGGCAATGTTCCTCGGGTGGTGAAAAGCTATTTTGGTCACATTCCTATTGTGTGATTCCAAATTGATTTCAGAATCTAAAATAACACCTAGGTTTTTTACCTAGTGTTTCATCTTTATTGCCCGTAAATGAAAATGTGCGGCCAGATTCTTTCACTCTGCTTTGGCTCCAACAATAAGTACCTCGGTCATGTCTTGATTTAGCTGGAGGAAGTTGTGAGCCATCTAAGAGTTTAAATCACTAATACAGTCTAATTTATCCGTGGAGCTAAAATTCTCTGGTGACGCAGAAATGTAAAGTTGTGTATCGTCTGCGTAGCAGTGAAATCAATGCTGTGCTTTCTGCCAAGGGGTAACATATATAAACTGAACAGTACTGGACCCAAAATCAAACCATGTGAAATCTCACATGTGATATGTATTTTCTCTGAGTTAAATAGGTTAAATAGGTCCTAAACCAATTTAGAACTGGACTGGAGAGGCCCAACCTACCTCTCCAGTCTGTCCAGAAGGACATAATGGACAACAGTGTTGTGCAACTGGGTCCTGGACTTCCTGACGGGCCGCCCCCAGGTGGTGAGGGTAGGTAACAACATCTCCACCCCGCTGATCCTCAACACTGGGTCCCCACAAGGGTGCGTTCTCAGCCCTCTCCTGTACTCCCTGTTCACCCACGACTGCGTGGCCATGCACGCATCCAACTCAATCATCAAGTTTGCAGACGACCCTATAGTGGTAGGCCTGATTACCAACAACGACGAGACGGCCTACAGGGAGGAGGTGAGGGCCCTCGGAGTGTGGTGTCAGGAAATAACCTCTCACTCAATGTCAACAAAACAAAAGAGATGATCTTGGACTTCAGGAAACAGCAGAGGGAGCAGCCCCCTATCCACATCGACGGGACAGTAGTGGAGAGGGTGGAGAGTTTTAAGTTTCTCGGCATAAACATCACGGACAAACTGAAATGGTCCACCCATACAGACAGCGTGGTGAAGAAGGCGCAGCAGCGCCTCTTCAACCTCAGGAGGCTGAAGAAATTCGGCTTGTCACCAAAAACACTCACAAACCTTTACAGATGCACAATCGAGAGCATCCTGTCGGGCTGTATCACCGCCTGGTACGGCAGCTGCTCCGCCCATAACCGGAAGGCTCTCCAGAGGGTAGTGAGGTCTGCACAACTCATCACCGGGTGCAAACTACCTGCCCTCCAGGACACCTACACCACCCGATGTCACAGGAAGGCCAAAAAGATCATCAAGGACAGCAACCACCCGAGCCACTGCCTGTTCACCCCGCTAACATCCAGAAGGCGAGGTCAGTACAGGTGCATCAAAGCTGGAACCGAGAGACTGAAAAACAGCTTCTATCCCAAGGCCATCAGACTGTTAAACAGCCATCACTAACATTGAGTGGCTGCTGCCAACATACTGACTCAACTCAAGCCACTTTAATAATGGGAAAATTGATGTAATCAATTTATCACTTGCCACTTTATATTATTTATATTAGATCATGTTTACATAACCTACATTATTCATCTCATATGTATATACTGTACGCCATACCATCTACTGCATCTTGCCATCTTGATGTAATTAGATGTATCACTAGCCACTTTAAACAATGCCACTTTATATAATGTTTTCATAACCTACATTACTCATTTCATATGTATATACTGTACTCTATACCATCTACTGCATCTTGCCATCCTGATGTAATGTATCACTAGCCACCTTAAAACAATGCCGCTTTATATGTTTTCATACCCTACAATACTCATCTCATATGTATATACTGTGCTCCATACCATCTATTACATCTTGCCTACGCCGTTCGGCCATCACTCATTTATATATTTTTATGTACATATTCGTATTCATTCCTTTACACTTGTGTGTACAAGGTAGTTGTTGTGGAATTGGTAAATTACTTGTTAGATATTACTGCATGGTCGGAACTAGAAGTACAAGCATTTTGCTACACTTGCATTAACACCTGCTAACCATGTGTATGTGACAAATAAAATTTGATTTGATTTGAATGCAGCACTTAAATCTAAGAGGACAAGGACAGTGAGCTGTTTGACATCTGTGTTGGCTCTTAAGATCATTTACCACTTTAAAACTAAGGCTGTCTCTGTGCAGTGTAGTTTTTCAAAAATACAGTTGGCACTTAAAAAATCATTTTAGCTGTTTCAAATACCAATTTCTCCAGAATTTTGCTTAAGAATGGAAGGTTGGAGATTGGCAGAAAATTGCTAAGAGCTGAAGAATCTAGATGACCTTTCTTCAGAAGGGGTTTCATAATAGCTTTTTTTAGTGCAATGGGGAAAGTGCCTGTGAACAGGGAGTGATTGACAATAGCTTACACCTCTTCAGATATGCAATTAAAGACTGTTTTTAAGAAGATGGTGGGGATAGCATCGAGAAGGCAGGTAGAAGACTTAAGTTGTGATATCACTGTCAGTGTCAACCAGGAAAAATCCATAGTGCCTTTGCGTGGTAGCCTAGGACACATATCATCAAACTTCTCATGTCTTGCTTGACTGATACCCAGCCTATTGTCGTTTATCTTATCTCTGAGAAATATCGCACTCATCCCATTTAGAAGTGGAGGAAAGTTCACATAGTCAATTGAGAACATTTGCTGAGGTAACATGTCATTTTGTGGGTTGCGTAACGTTGAGGTAACATTCACATTGTAGTCGTTCAGCAGATCCATTTCTATCACCTGCTTCTGTATTGATTGTATTCAACCATTCATTATCCAGTCAATGGACAACATCATGGTCAGTCAGTCTGACCATAACTGAGGTACATTGTATCGAGGTTGTAGGCTACAACTTTTACGTAATGTTCACATAACATTCACAGTCATTCAGCAGCCCCTGTCATTTAGACTAGAGTGCCCAGCAGTTATCCAGCCACTTAGTCAAACAATGACCTCTGTGTTAGTAGTATATAAAAGCCCTGAAATGCCTGGCACAGAGAAGCATGTTGTATAAAATATGATTGGCTAGATCAGATATATAGTTCATGGTGACCTTAGCTATATTTATCGCTATGGCAACCTTGCAGAGAGTACACAGACACACACACACATTGGCGACAGGCATTAAACACAGGATCGGTAATAGCCTTGTAAAATGTAAATTGATTGAATTCATCAAATTTTATGTGGATTAGCGCGTCACCGGCTGCTTATTTGTTGTTTACTAATGAAAAGTAGACTACTCACCTTCATACCAGAACGGCTTCCTGATAGCGTAGTTATGTTAATATAAATAATGACCCTATTTCTAAGGACGTTCTCTAACATCCGCTATGTCTTAGTGAGCACTTTTCTGTTTATTACATTTGAGTCATTTAGCAGACGCTCTTATCCAGAGCAACTTACAGTAGTGAATGCATACATTTCATTTCATGCATATTTTTTTTTGTACTGGCCCCCTGTGGGAATCAAACCCACAACCCTGGCATTGCACACACCATGCTCTACCAACTGAGCCACGGGGGAGTTGAGTGAGTGGATGAGAGTGATCTTTTTTTCTGGTTTTCACACTGTCAAGCAGAACCCTCTGAAATGTCAGTTGATGTCCTCGTATGAGTTCCCTCTGAGCACTCTGAGGTGATAAGTCGGGGTGAATCTGACCTTTTACTCTTGACCTTTGACCTATTGACCTTTGTAACAGTTCCGAAGCGACCCTCGACTGTGAGGCAGTCATGGGCACAGGGAAGCCTCTGAGGCGTTCTAGTCTAAGGAGTTGTGAGTGACAGCAGACCGACACTGGCACGACTTTATCTGAGTCCTCAGCATCGCAAAGGAGTTTCTGTCGGTTGCTTAGCTACAATGACTGTCAGTCTGTCAGTCAGTCAGTCAGGCAGCCAGAGGACAGATAGACGGACATGACAGAGCTAAGCAGTTATAGTTGACTGTTGCGAATGTCTGTCAGGCAGATAAACCATATCTGCAGCACAACTTTAAAACACATCCTTTTCCTTCCATCTGTAAACTCTCTCTCTCTCTACCCAATTTTTACTGGCATTGCTCTCTAACATTGCTCTCTACCTCTCCACAGTGGTCTTAATAGACTTGCTTCCAACAACTCTCCTAAATAAGTGAGGGATAGATGACAGACTGCCACCCTACTAACAGACTACAGTTGTAGCGGTGGTAGTAGTTTCCTATGTAGTCCGGTAGGTCTGTATATCATGTATGACTTTACAAGGTCTCTCCCTCCTACCACCTAGAATTTCTCCCTCTGCCTCCTTTCAACTTGTACCATAAACTGTGGAGGCAGCACATTCTGTCCCTCTTACCTATAATCTCTCTCTCCACGTCCCTCTAACCATACCCCATGCATCACTTTACAAGACGGTCTCTATCTACTTTCATTCCAATCTCTTCCTCTACCTCCCTCTAACTCTGCATAAGCAGGACAGGCAGGACAGAGGTATCAGTAGTAGCTGCCTTTACTCACAGTATACTTACAGTAGTAGGCTACGTCACCCTCCCACGGTCGTCCACTACTGATCTGGAAACCTAAGACCTGGCAACCCTGCCTCCCCCCCGAGGGCACCCGTGTCAAACACGTAATGCTGTGGTTTATGTCCTCTACTAACACTTTACCTACAGTTCAGTAGTACGTCACCCTCCCTCTGTCCTCCACTGCTGACCTGGCAACCTCACCCCCTCCCCAGCATTACCTCAGCAGCACAACACTTCATCTTGTAGCTTAAGCCCTCTACTCACACATCTTACAGTGGTACTACCATTGCTGACCTGGCAACTCAACCTTAAAAAACCCCCCACCCCATCCCTCTCCCCCTCCACCACACCCCAACAACCTCACTGGCGCCAGAGTCAAACACCTCCCCATAAAACATGACAGGTCAATTTCCATCAGGCAGTGGTGCGGGCAGCCACGTCCAACCAACCGACATCTGGTCTTGATTTAAAAAACATTTTTTTTACTGTGTGTGTGTGTGTGTGTGTGTGTGTGTGTGTGTGTGTGTGTGTGTGTGTGTGTGTGTGTGTGTGTGTGTGTGTGTGTGTGTGTGTGTGTGTGTGTGTGTGTGTGTGTGTGTGTGTGTGTGTGCGAAACAGACAAAGGCCCCCAGGGTTCTGTTGGGTTCTGGGCCTTATTAGTGTCAGTCTTTGTGTATGGAGGTAATGAAAAGCAGGTGTTGAATGAAGCTAGGCCCAGGCCCCGGAGCACTCCCCTGGGACAGCTTGAGATAGAGGACGAGGGTAAGGATGCCAGCTATGTTTGTCAATTAAGATCTATGGAGAGGGAGGAAGGGAGGGGTAATAGGTAGAGCGAGGGAATGAAAACGGGATGCATGCTACAGGATGAGGGGTTTGACTCAGGAACCAGTGATGGTTTCCAGATCTTGAGCAACAGTTGCCACAGGTTTAAAGTGAGGAAGGGTCTTGCCGGGTCTTGAGTTAGGGTTGCCAGATCAAAGGTAAAGAAGAGAGGCTGGATGGTAGCCTAGTAGCCTACTACTTGTGCTCTAAGTGTGAATTTAGGTCACACAAGCCACAAGCTGACTGTGTTTGACTCCAGGGTTGCCAGATCAGCAGTGAAGGACAGGGGTGGCTGGTAGCAGCAGTACTACTGTGCCGTCACTAAGTAAAGTGTGAGTTAAGATCATAAACTAAAACAAGCTGAGGTGTTGGACCAGGGTTTGAAGTGAAGTGTAGAGAAAAGGTCGGAGGTCATCGGATGAACCTGAAGTGGGTCTGAGGTTAATCCCTGTTTGACCGTCTCCCGGTTCTCAGGTGGTCAATATGGTCGTACACTCAATGAACTGTGGATTTGTAGCTGTGTGTTACTGTTTGTCTCCTCTCTCCAGTGACAGTTTGAACCAGAATACAGTCGCTTCAGGAGATTCACTCAAATTCCAATTCAAGATATGAAAAGTATGATTCATTTTCAATGAGAATATTGCATTTCCATTCACTTCCTGAATTGATGGAGTTGAAATAGAATTGAGCCAAAACCATTACTGAAGTCCAATGTTATCTATGCCCATAGTACCTTACCCAGATTTCTCACAAAACTATTTAGAGTCGGGAGGCAGTAGTCTGCAGCCAGAGGGTTAAAGTGACATTTCCTCAGTCAATACGCTTTTGATTTCAGTCTGTGGCCTACAATCAGACCACTGACAATCAATGTGATGTATATGGTGTGATATGCCAGTGAGGAAAACACTTCAAATAGACTGAAATAGAATAGAAAAAAATAGAATAGAATCAATAAGAGTAGAATAGATTATAATGAATTAGCATGAGGGATACTCTTCCAGACCTGCAGCGAATGAACAGCACTGCTGATAGACATTCTAGTTAAGGATGTTGAGGATACTAACATGGAAAGTAGTAGTTTGGTAGAGAAAATAGGGGTCGGAAACATTATTGAGTTGAAGGGTACCAATTTTGCACACTAAATTGAGGTGAATTGAATTGAAGGGAGGCAGGGCAATATCCTTTAGTTGTTGTTGCAGACATTGTGAAACACACACACATGCACACAACCACACACACCCACACACCCACACACACACACACACACACACACACACACACAACCACAAACACAACCACAAACACACACACAACCACAAGGAAAATATCATTTTGGTTGAGAAAATACAGGTCAGTTGAATTACAAAATTGAATTACGGAAGTGCATCACAGGCTGGCAAGATCCACTTATGGCTCAGGCAGTGTGAAAACACACATACACACACACACATACACACAACCAAACACACAACCACAAACACACACATATACACACAAACACAAGGAAAATATCATTTTGGTTGAGAAAATAGAGGTCAGTTGAATTACAAAATTGAATTACGGAAGTGTATCACAGGCTGGCAAGATCCACTTATGGCTCAGGCAGTGTGAAAACACATACACACACATACACACACGCATACACACAGACACACAAGGAAAATCTAGTTTTGATAGAGAGAATAGAGGTCAGTTAAATAACAAAATGTAATTACCAAAGTCCATCACTTTACAAAACTCACTTTACAAAGTACAAAACGCACGCACGCACGCACGCACGCACGCACGCACACACACACACACACACACACACACACACACACACACACACACACACACACACACACACACACACACACACACACACACACACACACACACACCACACCACACCACACCACACCACACCACTAATTTCTCTGTGGAGGTTGAGTCTATTTATAATGTATAGACTCATTTCTCAGTCGGCCTAATATTGAGTGGAGTGTTCCAGTCAGCCCATTGATCTGTGGTCTGGTGTTAATCACTGGGTGTAAAGATGATCGTATCCTCAAGCCTTCACCATCCCTCCTCATCATCCCTCCTCATCATCCCTCATCCTCCCTCCTCATCATCCCTCATCCTCATCATCCCTCCTCATCATCATCTCTCCTCATCGTCATCTTTCTTCCTCATCATCATCCCTCATCATCCCTCCTCATCATCATTCCTCATCATCCCTCATCATCTTCCCTCCTCATCATCCCTCCTCATCATCATTCCTCATCATCCCTCATCATCTTCCCTCCTCACGTTTCTACAAGCGCCTTAGATTAATCTCTTACTCTCTTTTTATCCTCTTTCTCTCTGTCCTCCTTCACTCTCTGTCCGTCCATCTCGCTATATATAGTCCTCTCTCTGAGTACAGTATACCAAACATTAAGAACACCTAAGATTAGAAACAGCCTGAATTTGTCAGGGCATGGACTCTACAAGGTGTCGAAAGCGTTCCATTAGGATGCTGGCTCATGTTGACTCCAATGCTTCCCACATTTGTGTCAAGTTGGCTGGATGTCCTTTGGGTGGTGAACCATTCTTGATACACATGGGAAACTGTGGAGCGTGAAAAACCCATCAGCGTTGCAGTTCTTGACACAAACCGGTGTCCCTGGCACCTAATTGCATACCCCGTTCAAAGGCACTTCAAGCTTTTGTCTTGCCCATTCACCCTCTGCATGGCACGCAAACACAATCCCTGTCTCAATTGTCTCAAGGCTTAAAAATGATTATTTAACCCGTCTCCTCCCCTTCATCTACACTAATTGAAGTGGATTTAACAAATGACATCAATAAGGGATCATAGCTTTGACCTGGATTAGCCTGGTCAGTCTGTTTTGTATAGTCAGTTTATATCATCATGCTCTCTCTCTGCCTGTATTCTCCATCTCTCTCTATTTCTCTCTCCCTCTCTTTCTCTCAGTATCTAAGTTATTCATCTCTCACCTCTCTCTCTTCCCTCCAGCAATAGTCTTACCCGCATTAAATAGAGTTAGGGCTTTTCATCTTCCCATCTCTCTTTCTCTGTCTGTCTGTCTGTCTGTCTGTCTCTGTCTGTCTGTCTGTCTGTCTGTCTGTCTGTCTGTCTGTCTGTCTGTCTGTCTGTCTGTCTGTCTGTCTGTCTGTCTGTCTGTCTGTCTGTCTGTCTGTCTGTCTAAGTCTCTATTTCTCCTGCTCTCTCTCTCTCTCTCTCTCTCTCTCTCTCTCTCTCTCTCTCTATGTCTCTCTCTCTATGTCTCTCTCTCCATGTCTCTGTCTGTGTTGTTATAGATTGATCCCCAGCCCCCCAGAGGGTTAGTCAAGGTGTTCACTCTTCACTCAACATATACACTGCTGCCTCAGTCGGCCTGTCTATCGATCACACAGGAAGCTGCAAACCAACACTCACATTACACATCAGCTGAGACTATCTTACGTAGACTTACTGGAAATCCTATATAAGCCTATACACATAGAAAGTCTACATAAAGCCTTATGAGACATACTGGAAATCACATAATGCACTACTGTAGACATGATAGATAATGGCTGTACTAATGTTTGAAGCTGCACACCAATGCTGACATTACAGATGAAGTGAGACTAGTATACAGATGTAGGATCTTAATTTGAACCAGTTTGCTACAGCATTATTCCTAAGGGAAAATCAAGTCTGAAAATGTCAGTGGAAAGCTTTTTTAAACCTGGGTGATCAAATTAAGATCCCACATCTGTACACACCGGAAATCACTAGTCTATACAGTAGACATAATCCATGATGGTTGTATAAATGGTGTGGGATACATATTATATCACAACTACAATTTCCCATGACATTACAGTGTAGAGACGAATTCACATTCAGCCTATTTTTCTGTTCTTCATTTGCCTCAGTTAATGTTGTATGCAAAGTATGCATGAAATACATTATACGGTTGGACATTTCAGATCTAGTGAATTAATTACACACTCCCTTTTCTCTCCTTCCCCCCTCCGTCCCTTCCTCCATCCCTCTCTCAGATCGGCACAGAGTGGGATGCCAAAGAGCGCATGTTCCGTAACTTCGGTGGTCTGATGGGTCCCATGGACGAGACAGTCGGGATGCAGCGGTGGTCCAAGGGCCCAAACGTGACCGTCACCGTGGTGTGGATTGACCCCACCAACGTCATCGCTGCCACCTACGATATCCTGATCGACGCCAGCGCAGAGTACACCCACTACAGACCTCCCCTGAATCAGCCTCTCAGGCCTGGGGTGTGGACCATACGGGTGTTGCATCACTGGAGCCCCGTGGCCGAGACGAGGTTTCTGATTAGTCCGCTGGCTTATATGAAGCATCAGCCTATAAGACAAGGTAAGAGTACAGCCACAAACACACACACACACCACTGGCTTATAACAAGCACTAGCCTGTACGGCAAGGTAAGAGATAGGCCTATACAGTGAGGGGAAAAAGTATTTGATCCCCTGCTGATTTTGTACGTTTGCCCACTGACAAAGAAATGATCAGTCTACAATTTTAATGGTAGGTTTATTTGAACAGTGAGAGAGAATAACAACAAAAAATCCAGAAAAAACGCATGTCAAAAATGTTATAAAATGATTTGCATTTTAATGAGGGAAATAGGTATTCGACCCCTCTGCAAAACATGACTTAGTACTTGGTGGCAAAACCCTTGTTGGCAATCACAGAGGTCAGACGTTTCTTGTAGTTGGCCACCAGGTTTGCACACATCTCAGGAGGGATTTTGTCCCACTCCTCTTTGCAGATCTTCTCCAAGTCATTAAGGTTTCGAGGCTGACGTTTGGCAACTCGAACCTTCAGCTCCCTCCACAGATTTTCTATGGGATTAAGGTCTGGAGACTGGCTAGGCCACTCCAGGACCTTAATGTGCTTCTTCTTGAGCCACTCCTTTGTTGCCTTGGCCGTGTGTTTTGGGTCATTGTCATGCTGGAATACCCATCCACGACCCATTTTCAATGCCCTGGCTGAGGGAAGGAGGTTCTCACCCAAGATTTGACGGTACATGGCCCCGTCCATCGTCCCTTTGATGCGGTGAAGTTGTCCTGTCCCCTTAGCAGAAAAACACCCCCAAAGCATAATGTTTCCACCTCCATGTTTGACGGTGGGGATGGTGTTCTTGGGGTCATAGGCAGCATTCCTCCTCCTCCAAACATGGCGAGTTGAGTTGATGCCAAAGAGCTCCATTTTGGTCTCATCTGACCACAACACTTTCAACCAGTTGTCCTCTGAATCATTCAGATGTTCATTGGCAAACTTCAGACGGGCATGTATATGTGCTTTCTTGAGCAGGGGGACCTTGCGGGCGCTGCAGGATTTCAGTCCTTCACGGCGTAGTGTGTTACCAATTGTTTTCTTGGTGACTATGGTCCCAGCTGCCTTGAGATCATTGACAAGATCCTCCCGTGTAGTTCTGGGCTGATTCCTCACCGCTCTCATGATCATTGCAAATCCACGAGGTGAGGTCTTGCATGGAGCCCCAGGCCAAGGGAGATTGACAGTTCTTTTGTGTTTCTTCCATTTGCAAATAATCGCACCAACTGTTGTCATCTTCTCACCAAGCTGCTTGTAGCCCATTCCAGCCTTGTGTAGGTCTTGTCCCTGACATCCTTGGAGAGCTCTTTGGTCTTGGCCATAGTGGAGAGTTTGGAATCTGATTGATTGATTGCTTCTGTGGACAGGTGTCTTTTATACAGGTAACAAACTGAGATTAGGAGCACTCCCTTTAAGAGTGTGCTCCTAATCTCAGCTCGTTACCTGTATAAAAGACACCTGGGAGCCAGAAATCTTTCTGATTGAGAGGGGGTCAAATACTTATTTCCCTCATTAAAATGCAAATCATTTTATAACATTTCTGACATGCATTTTTCGGGATTGTTTTGTTGTTATTCTGTCTCTCACTGTTCAAATAAACCTATCATTAAAATTATAGACTGATCATTTCTTTGTCAGTGGGCAAACGTACAAAATCAGCAGGGGATCAAATACTTTTTTCCCTTACTGTATATAGTTCAGGTCTACAAGTCACATGAGTGTCAGTCTGTGATGTATGTGATATAATTGATGCAGTATGTCTTGTCATGTTATAGGCCTATCATGGATACACACACAAACACAAAAGCACATTTCCCATGAGGCCCTGCTGTGTTTACGATGCTCTTTCTAATCAACCCTCTGAGCCGTTGGAAGCCCCAGTTGTTTGTCACCAAGTCAACCGTAATCACCCTCAGTGTTTCTCATACATACTAAACAGTATGTTAAACACCTCCATATCACGCCGAGGAACACAATTACACAATTAAATCAATCTGCCTGTGTTAACTATAAGGGACCAGGACCCCTATTGTTTTAGCTAGAGTAATCAGCTGCTGTGAAAGTCACCCGAGAGTTGAAATGCTAACCTCAGTGTGGTGGCATATTCACAGCCCGACCTGTTTTATAATCGCACTGAAGACCATTTTTAATTATGAACAGAGTCAACAAATACAAGTTATCAGGCTTTGCCCTGACACGCTGTGGGGTTTGGGGCCATGTGTGAGAGTGAGGAGAGAGGAATCTAAAATATTCATCAAATGTTCATGAGTGTTTTTGTTTGTTTGATAGATCGCTTGTTTGCTTTTCTCTCAGTTGTAAATCCCGGTTGATGTGAACAGAAAATTGATTAACTCCACTTCCCCTCAAACTCCAAACTCTGTACCAGCACATGCTAGCAAATGCTAAATTCACTCCCAAAGACTTTAGCATTGGAGCTGAGGGTAAATGGACTGCCTTTCTCCACTATTTATGGAAGATAATCATGAAACCTACTGTTATGCTCTCTGAGGTTATACTGTTGCTGAAATGTTTTATTACCCAAGTGAGGCGACACTGAGCTCTACTTTAGATTGTTTTACACTAAACTTTTTGGGTCAGCTTGAGTGGTTAAAATAGCCCAGTTGGCCCATAGTGCAAACAGTAGTCCTAAACTAGATCCACTGCAGCATAGAAACTATGGAAACCTGTGAGCTTCAGTATCAAACAGCCTTATATGAACTACAGTACAGTAGTTATCCATTGAGACAGTACTTAGGATAAAACCTTTATGGGCTAGTTTCCCAGACACAGATTAAGTCTGGTCCTGGACAAAGAAGCACTTTCAATTGAGAATCCTTTTTAGTGTCTGGGAAAGCAGCCTTACAGCTCCTGCTCCTGTATGATGGGGTTAGATGTCCTTAGATCCCATAGTCCTGAAGGTCGTGGTGGCACAGTAATCCTGCAGCCTTGGCCTCCTCTCCACCCTCCACTCCACCTGCTCTAACAGCCTCTAGCCTTGCCATACAGATTTACAACCCTGAATATCTCCAGATCTTTCTATTACACGTAGCCTTTATGGTGTGTTTTTTGTTGTTGCCCTGGCTTAGCGCTGGCACCCTGGGCCCTCACACACACACACACACACTGGCACCACACACACACCGCTGCCACAGTAAAGGCGGTAGTTGGCACCGGGCAGTGGCAAGCTTGGCAGAACAACCGGGTGTCTGACTGCATCTCTGTCGCTAGCCCGTGAACTCGCTAGCGGCTAATGGCAGGGTGCGAACCCGGCACTGGCAGAGAGAGAGAGGAGAGGAGAGATGGGCTAGCGTACAATAGCCAGGCTGAGGAGGGACGGCAAGCGCCCCGGTGTTAGGAGCACTGAGGAATGTACAGCTTTACCTTCAGGGTGGAGGAGTTTTAGGGATGAGGTAATGGTCTCGTCTCGCCTCTGCCCCCTAGCTTCCAATGGCTTTATAAAAAGACACGAGGAACAGTCGTTGTTTTACCAATTTGTGGCTTAGGCAATTATTTTATCTTTTGAGGGTATGAAGGGGCTTATAAATGTATGGCGTATGAGAAGATAGTCCTGTCTGCCCCCTAGCTTCCAATGGCTTCATAAAGAGACACTAAGTGCAGTCATTGAGACACTTGGTGCAGTCTCCCACTCTGTGGCTTAGGCTTACCCTAGAGAAATCAATAGCATGTAATTAACCAGTAACACAACGTTTGGTCTCATCAAATTAGTTCACAGTTCCATTCCACCCTTTAGGGCAACACAATCAAGTCAAAGTGGTTCTACTGATTTTCCTACTTAGATTCCCCATTGATGACTCTGTCTGTTTACCTGCTCATTTATGAACACTATCTCCAGGACAGTCTCACCATAAATCATGAACAATCCATTTATGAACACTATCTCCAGGACAGTCTCACCATAAATCATGAACAATCCATTTATGAACACTATCTCCAGGACAGTCTCACCATAAAACATGAACAATCCATTTATGAACACTATCTCCAGGACAGTCTCACCATAAAACATGAACAATCCATTTATGAACACTATCTCCAGGACAGTCTCACCATAAATCATGAACAATCCATTTATGAACACTATCTCCAGGACAGTCTCACCATAAATCATGAACAATCCATTTATGAACACTATCTCCAGGACAGTCTCACCATAAAACATTAACAATCCATTTATGAACACTATCTCCAGGACAGTCTCACCATAAAACATGAACAATCCATTTATGAACACTATCTCCAGGACAGTCTCACCATAAAACATTAACAATCCATTTATGAACACTATCTCCAGGACAGTCTCACCATAAAACATGAACAATCCATTTTGTCCCCCTCTTTCTCTTGCTTCATCTCTCTCTTCATCTCTCTCTCGCTCTCCCGCTCACTCCCCCCCCCCCCCCCCAGAGGACACGCTGAAGCTCCACAACGGACCAGCCAAGAACAGTTATATGGAGCAGAGCTTCCATGGCCTCAACCCCGTGCTCAACATCCCTGTACACCTGGGCCAGGTGGAGCAGGCTAAGCGCAACGCCGCCCTGACTGGCCCCGCCTTGGAGCACTGGGTAGACGGCCTGGTGGGTGCGATGTGGGAGGCTGGGGACGTGTGTTCCACCTCCATGACAGGGGGACCTGGAACATCCTGCCCCGTCATGCAGACCTGCGCCAAGACCCCCTGGAGCTCGCTCAGCCCCGACCCCAAGTCCCAGCTGGTCCCGCCGCACGCCGACGGGCGCATCAGGTAGCAGTGGCGCCTCCGGCTGGACGGGAGGCCACACTGCAGGTCTTAAGTTTAAATAATTTATTTTTTAAATCTCTTTTCTTTTTTTTTCTTCTTTTTTTCAGTCGACGTAATGGATCAGATAAGAAGAGAAAAAAACGGAAGTTGTGTTTTTTTAAGGTTGGTTGGAGGTTGTAGGAACGTTGAAGAGGAAGAGAATGTCTGGGGAAGGTTTTGTGGTGTCGTGCAAGTTTCAGACTCCTGAAGTGTTCCTCTTTGGGGTTTTTGCCGGCTTTGCCGTTTTCTGTTTCCCAATGTATTTATTTTCATCTCATCGCTGAGTTTACTGTGATTTATGCTGTGTCCGACGTAGAGACAAATGTTGCTTTGCCAAGCACCTAGTAAGGCCGCCTAGTCTGCTGCTAAATGAAAGAGCGATTGTGAAGTCAGTCAGAAGTCAGTGTTCGGGTGGAACAGGATAGTCGACACTGGTAGTGGACCAAGTTCTGGGCCCGTATTCACAAAGCGTCTCAGAGCAGGAGTGCTGATGTAGAATCAGTTTTATCTTTTAAATCATAATGAATATGATTATATAGACAGGGCGGGACCTGATCCTAGATCAGCACTTCTACTCTGAGGTGCTTTGTGAATACGAGGCCTGCTTCTCAAGGTTGGTTTGGCCTACATGTAGGGAGATAGACTGAACCGCAACCTCGGAGGGTGTCGCGAAGATGTATCTTTAAAAAAAAAAGCAAAATTCCTTGCCTCAATCTTTGCGTATGACTGACAAAGTTACTATGGCACAGCACTACATATTGACTTTCAGTGCCTGAACAGGAAAAAGGTGTGTGGGTGTGACTGGACTATGGAGTGGCATTAGTGCCAGTAGAAGTTGAATTCAATTCATGAATGATTGAAACTAGATTCAGTTTCTATTGGCACTAATATCACTCCGTACTGGACAGCCTGAAACTTGAAATGAAAGTATATCAGCTGTGCTTTCGCAAGAAAACAGAAATTCTGAAGCTTATTTTTTCATTTCCTTTTCTAAGAATTTTTGTTAATTTGTTTTTAACGACAGTTTATGTTGCAAGTATGAAACAGAATATGTCTCAAAGTTATTGTCGAGTGAATGGAGTTGTCCACAAGTTGCTATTTATTTATAAGTTTATATAAATACAGAATATTTTTAGTCAATGACTAAATGACTACAACGCTGCTTTGGCAGCTCGATAAATATTTTTTTGTAAAGAGAAACTGCCTTTATTTACAAAGGCCAATGCCCCAATGAACCTGAATACCTTTTTGGGCGCAACGAACCTAATGCCCGCCTGTGTGTCCGTGTTGTCCGGTCTGAATAGCTCTTCCTGTCTTGGTTCTTTCGTTGACTGTTTGCCAAGTCTTCATCACACGGGGAAGCACCCAGGACTGAAAGGTCACAGAAAGGTCACAGAAGGGTCAGCTTCCTCCTGACAACCTCCCCAAACAGAGAAGTAAACAAAAAAAAAGACAGAAACACTCCAAAAACTCTCCAAAATGTGTGTTGAAGTCATGTCGTGGTGATGTTACATTTCCTACTCGGTTCCGTGTCAGTACCAGGATGTTAGTGATTGATGATGCTGTTCATGCTGTGGCAAAAATGGAAACAAATAGTGAATATATCTTGTATCTTGATCAAGGAACTGTTGGATTGGGCCCAGGCAACTTTGGTTTTCACCTGTTCTACTACATGCTGAGTACTTTTGCTGCCATCAAGACTATCTCTCAGTTTACCACAGTTCAAACATAGCCTATAGCACAGTGCCCCCTTCTCCAACCACAATGAAGGGTAACTACGATCTGCCGTTTCGTTTGTTTGGCTTCAACTCAATTCTCCTCACAACCTAATTTGGTCCCAATTTAGAATCCAATCTGTGATTGTCAACATGATTTGGCAGTCAAACGTGCTAAGTGAATGTTTTCACCAGGGCTCATCAACGATCATTAGTGAGTTAATCAATGGCCCAAGTTCACCTTGGACCTTGTTGGATGTATCGATCCTAATAAGTGTCAGTCCTGTCAGTCAAACTTGAACTGTTGTGTGTTGTTGCCATGGTTACAAAGAAGGGCAATTTTGCCTATGTAGGGCTCGCCAGCTTCTAGTGCTAAATCACAGAAGTGAGTTACCTCTGGTTCTTTCAGCCTTTCCTATGGGGAAAGAATAGGGTTTTGGGATAAACACTGAAAATAAGGTCTGTGGTAAACACAGGTTTAGGAGATCTTATACGTTTTGTTCTATGAGATAATATTAGTCAGTTATTATGACCTTTATGAATTATGAAGACTTTATGTCCTTTTTTAAAATTACATAAATGCATCAATGTTCACATAGTGACGTTAGCTGATGAAGATTATCTCCTAGATCAAAACGTGTAAGATCTACAAAGCCTGTGTTTACCACAGACCTTATTTTCAGTGTTTATCTAAAAACCCTACAAAAATGCCATTCATTTTCCCATAGGCTTTGTCCAACAAACCATGGCGGATTTAGTGCCTACAAAAAGACGCCATTACTATTTCTCTGTATTAGCTAGCTAGCTAATAACATAACAGCTAGATACAGATATGACCCTGACTTCCTTTTACTGGCAATGCCATTGTCACATTGAAACGAATACTTAAATTGACGAATACTTTGCCCATTGTTCAAAAGTTCAATTATCATTCTCGAGAAGTGAATTGAAATATGTTACTCGATTTAAAAGTCCTATTTTGTTACAAAAATGAAGAAAATGTACATAAATATTTTGTATTGAAACTCATGTTTCAAACTCATTCTATGTAAATACTGATGCAGTGTGGAAAGATTATGAAGTGGAATTATAGTAAAAGAAGAACAGATAGCTAGTGTTACTTGTTGCTAGTTGGGCACAGAGGGATTTTAGGTACATAACCTGTTTCAATGTTTTGGACAGATCTAAGAAGTAAGGACTAACTCAGAATTGGGTAAAGCTTTTAATATTATTCTTTGCCTTTCAGAGAATATCATGACAGATTGTTGTTCTCTCTGCTGGAATGTATTGTTGAGCAACTGTTGCACAAACTTCTCTGAACTCAACGTTTCCCGAAGTTTCTGGGGAAACGTCAAAGTTTCCTAAAGATTCAGGGGGAAACTCTGTGCCTTAGCTATCTATCTATACTCCTGCCTGGGGGACTCTTAAAACCTTCTGTCCATCTATGAACATTCAATTGTTATGGTCGTTTTTACTTTCCACAAAAAGTGAAAGAAGAGCACCAAGAGTTAGTCGATGTGATTTGATGAATCTGTAACACCAAAAAAGATGTCCGCTGTTGTAAATACCATGCCTTCTTGTCTTTCGCTTTTACATTTTTGTGGATTTTTTTTTTTTGTTGGTACATTTTTCTCTGACTGCTTTTTGAAATAAAAGAGCTCTCTCGAAATCTTGTCTCATTATTGTGTGGATTTTTATGCTTAAACACTTCAAGTTTATGACATGACAGTTGTCACGAAATCCTTGTAACACATGTCCTTCTTAATTATTTATGTACGTTTAAGTAGCCATAATTTCATTTTACTATGGAAACAAAGCATAAATTACACCATAATTAAAGTGATAGCATGGTCAAACAGTTAAGTCATTCCCACAGTTGTTTAATGATCACCTTAGCTTCACCCTCTAAGTATTTGTTTAATGACTTGAAGTTGCTTCCACATGTTTTCCATGACTTAACTGAAGAATCAACCTGCCATCATCAGCTGTTGAGCACCAGAAACACATACACTATGCATATGGCAATTCTTCTGTTTTCAGCCTATTGACAGAGAGTGGAGAGAGTTCAGGCCTTAAAAAATACTGTACCATATGTCTCAGAGGCAGGCTACCGTGTGTAGATATAAAACAAACCACTTCAAACACAATATGCAGTAGCAAGAGATTAGGCTTCCCCTTGCCTTGCAGAGATAATACATCTAGAAAACGGGACCTCACCAATAGTCAAACAATCCTCTTTGCATGTGCTGTGCGGAGCGATGAATGATGCCACCATCGTTTGTGGAGGTCTGACCAGAGAGAACCACTTGGGGATTCTGTGATCGTCTTCCCATCCTTCGTCATCAGAACAGAATAGGGGTTCTGTGTGATCCTCTCGGGCCTCTATCATCACACACACAATCATCCCACACATCCTCCCGGGCCTCTATCATCACACACGATCACAGGGTGTACTGAGCCTCTGACAGGCCCAGATCAAAGGGACACTACGGACCATAAGATCTCACGACGAACCCATGAGGCTCCGAACATGCCGGGTAATTAGTCCAGGGTGACTGGAAGGAGAGTGTGTGTCTGTGTCTGTGTCTGTGTGTGCTTAGTGAGTGTGGTATCACATCTGTGAGGAGTGTGTCTGTGTGCGTGCGTGCATGTGTGTATACAGTACGTGCGTACGCCCGTGTGTCACATCTGTGAGGAGTGTGTGTTTTAGGGGGGGGGATCCCATCTGTGTGAAGAGTTTCTAACAATGTACATGAGCCACATCTTGCAGATTAGTTTTATTCACTATCTCTGACATGAAACAAACCCTTAGGTCTCATCCAACACATGTAAAATGTGACAGTGAGACAACAACAACGGTATTACTGTCTCTCCTGAGGCACATTAATGTGACATCAAACGTTTAAAATGTGTTCTAATAAAGTTTAGAGATCAAAACAGAATGTTAACAGCATCACACATGAAACAACTGAGGAGCTAATGACACGAGCAGCGTATCCCTCCAGGTGTTGGGCTTAGCACATAAACATGCTATTTTTCCAGCTTTTGTGCTTAAAGTTACCGTTTGCTGATGTTTACTGTTATTGTGGGTCAAAATCGAATGAATATGTTTGAAGATGTTTTCATCTTTAACATGGCATTTGTCATAGGAGCAGGGGTTAAAGTAAGGCGGTATGGTCCGGTATGGTGTCCAGGCAAAACAAGGTGTGACTTTGTCTCAAATATAGGGAGTGAAAGGTTACAATTTACCCCACCACCCGGGTCAGCTATAACATGGCTTGGGGTGAAATGTAACAGTTTAAAAATCATGCTTAAATCATGACATGCAACAAGATACTCAAAGCCTTTATTGAGAACATGAGAACAACATTGCCATGTTTAACATTTTGTGTGGCAGAAATAATAAAGTCATAACACAAATCATAAAATGTATATTATTATTACTCTCCATTAACTGTCCCTTCTCAACTGACAACATCTGACCACAACTGAAGGTTTGTTGTGTGTGTGTGTGTGTGTGTGTGTGTGTGTGTGTGTGTGTGTGTGTGTGTGTGTGTGTGTGTGTGTGCGTGCGTGCGTGCGTGCGTGCGTGCGTGCGTGCGTGCGTGCGTGCGTGCGTTTGAGAGAGATAGAACGGTGGTGTGTGTGAATGTTGGACATGTTCACTCAATCAGAGTCACAGTTGTGACAGTGGTATGGTAGTCCCTTAATTTGCATTCCCAGCACTGCCGCCAGACCGCATTAGGCTTGTTACAACTAACCCAGACCCTTGCAGCCATTAGCTAGCTTCAATTTGAGCTACATATTAAAACTTTAGAATTGCTAACTTACATCAAATATATCTACACAAACTGGTTATAACCCTGAAATAAGTTTGGTGAATCTAACTACAAGACAGGTGATGCCATCCCAAAAACAAAAATTACTTTCTTATCTCAAAATCGTATTTTTGTCAATAATATCTGTAGAGTTTATCACAGGGTCTTGTTTCTTCACATGAGGTTTGAGGACTAAAATGCGCATGTACACAGCAAGTCACATGATGTTAGCTTGTTCCTGATTGGAGATATGGAGAGTGTTATTGTCAAGACTTCCGCCGAAGTCGGTCCCTCTCCTTGTTCAGGCGGCGTTCGGCGGTCGAAGTCACTGACCTTCTAGCCATCGTCCATCCACTTTTCATTTTCCATTGGTTTTGTCTTGTCTTCCATCACACCTGGTTCCAATTCCATCAATTACATGTTGTGTATTTAACCCTCTGTTCCCCCCCATGTCCATAATTGTTTGTTGTCAGTGCTTGTGCATGTTATGTTCTGGTGTGCGTCAGGTTATGTACCCATTTATTTCATTGTTCTGTATCCGGTGGGTTTTGATGATTAAACTGAGCCGTTGGAAACACAGTTTTGCTCTCCTGCGTCTGACTTCTCTGCCGACAGTACGCATCCCTAACAGAATTACAGACCACTACGATGGAGTCAGCAGGAGCAGGTACCCCGGTATTAGGGGTGGAGGAGCGCATCCGGGAGCACGCAGCAATGCTCCAACATCTTGGCACCGCCATGGACCGCGTTGTACAGACAATGGACCGCTGGGAGAAACAGGGAGTTCTTCCAGCGCCTCCACCAGCACAACCGGGGTCTCCACTGAGCGCCCCTCTTCATCCTGGTTCCAGTGAGATTCGTCTCTCCCTGTTCCAGAAATACGATGGGAATCCTGCGAACTGCCAGGGGTTCCTTCTCCAACTGGACCAATACCTGGCCACCATCCACCCGACTCCGTCGGGTCGTGAGAGGGTGTCTTCCCTCGTCTCGTGCCTCACCGGGAAAGCCCTGGAGTGGGCCAATGCCGTATGGAGAGAGGGAAATGCGGTGTTGGACCAGTTTGAGGAGTTCACCCGCCGTTTCCGGGCAGTCTTCGACCATCCGCCTGAGGGTCGAGCGGTGGGTGAGCGCCTCTTCCATCTGAGGCAGGAGACAAGGAGCGCCCGGGAGTTTGCCCTGGAGTTTAGAACCCTGCCTGTCGGCGCGGGATGGAACGACAGGGCCCTGATCGACCATTACCGCTGCAGTCTGCTCGAGGACGTCCGTTGGGAGTTGGCCTGCAGAGACACCACCCTTACGTTTTACCAGTGGACAACCTGCTGGCTACCTGTGGACGTTCAGATCAGGGTCTGGTGGTTCCATCCCCCCGCACCCCCTCTTCGATACCTATGGAGCATGGAAGGGGCGGTGCACAGGGAGACCGGAGAGGGTTCCAGCTCGTGCACCATCTGTGGCCGCAGACGCAGATGTCACACTGCCGGTGGTTGCCGGGTTGTTTCCTCTGGGGATCGAGGTAACAGGCAGGGCGCTCTGGCGTCACCCCAGGTGAGCCGGCACCATTCTCACCCAGAGTCCTCTGTTGCTCATATGTTTGTCTATGTTACCTTTTCTGAGTTTTCCCCGCATTCCCAGCATAAGGCACTCGTCGATTCAGGCGCGGCTGGGAACTTTATAGATAGAGCGTTCGCCTATAGTTTAGGGATTCCCATGGCTGTGCCCTTCCCCGTTCATGCCTTAGATAGTCAACCATTAGGGTCAGGTTTGATCAGGGAGGCCACCGCTCCTCTGGGCATAGTGATGCAGGGGGGGCACAAGGAGAGAATTAGTCTCTACTTTATTGACTCTCCTGCGTTTCCCGTGGTGCTAGGCCTACCCTGGTTAGTTTGTCATGACCCCACTGTTTCTTGGCCACAGAGGGCTCTCGTGGGGTAGACGCGGGAGTGCTCGGGGAGGTGTTTAGGGGTTTCCGTTGGTGCTACTATGGTGGAGAGTCCAGACCAGGTCTCCACCATGCGCATTCCCCCTGAATATGCCGATTTGGCTCTCGCCTTCTCTAAAAAGAAGGTGACTCAATTACCACCCCATCGACGGGGCGATTGTGCGATAAATCTCCTGGTAGATGCTGCACTTCCCTGGAGTCACGTGTATCCCCTCTCACAGGTGGAGACGGAGGCTATGGAAACATATGTCTCCGAATCCCTGCGTCAGGGGTACATTCGGTCCTCCACTTCACCCGTCTCCTCGAGTATCTTTTTTGTGAAGAAGAAGGAGGGAGGTCTATGCCCATGAATTGATTATCGGGGTCTGAATCAGATCACTGTGAGGTATAGCTACCCGTTACCCGCTACCACTCATAGCCACAGCAATTGAGTCAATGCAGGGGGCGCGCTTCTTCACCAAACTAGATCTCAGGAGCGCTTACAAGCTGGTGCGTATCCGAGAGGGAGACGAGTGGAAGACGGCTTTCAGTACCACCTCAGGGCACTATGAGTATCTCATCATGCCGTACGGGTTGATGAATGCGCCATCAGTCTTCCAAGCCTTTGTAGACAAGATTTTCCGGGACCTGCACGGGCAGGGTGTAGTGTTGTATATTGATGACATTCTGATATACTCCGCTACACGCGCCGAGCATGTGTCCCTGGTGCCCAGGGTGCTTGGTCGCCTGTTGGAGCATGACCTGTATGTCAAGGCTGAGAAATTCTTGTTTTTCCAGCAATCCGTCTCCTTCCTAGGATATCACATTTCCACCGCAGGGGTGGAGATGGAGAGTGACCGCATTTCAGCCGTGCATAATTGGCCGACTTCCACCACGGTAAAGGAGGTGCGACAATCGTCATTCTAATGGAATCCAGAGAGAACAAAACCCTGTCCTCAAACATTTACATTGTGTATTTAGTCTTCATAATCATCCTTCAATTTTGTCTTTTTTATATTTATTTATTGCTTTTTTCCTTTTTGTGTGTATTTTGTTCATTTTCATTGTTTTGTGTAAACTTAGGGTTTGCCAACTACTACCGGAGGTTTATCCAAGGTTTTGGTCAGGTAGCGGCTCCCATTACCTCACTGCTGAAGGGGGGCCCGGTGCGTTTGGAGTGGTCGGTTGAGGCGGACAGGTCTTTTAGTCACCTGAGGGCTCTGTTTACCTCGGCTCCCGTGCTGGCCCATCCGGATCCCTCTTTGGCGTTCCTAGTGGAGGTGGACGCGTCCGAGGCTGGGATAGGAGCGGTGTTCTCTCAGCGCTCGGGTACACCACCGAAGCTAAACTATGACGTGGGGGACCGGGAGCTGTTGGCTGTCATCAAGGCCTTGAAGACATGGAGACACTGGCTTGAGGGGGCTAGACACCCTTTTCTCATCTGGACTGACCACCGCAATCTGGAGTACATCCGGGCAGTGAGGAGACTGAACCCTCGCCAGGCAAGGTGGGCCATGTTTTTCACCCGTTTTGTGTTTACCCTGTCCTACAGACCAGGCTCCCAGAACGTGAAGGCAGACGCATTGTCCCGGCTGTGTGACACAGAGGAGCGGCCCACTGAACCCACTCCCATACTCCCCGCCTCCTGCCTGGTGGCGCCGGTAGTGTGGGAGCTGGACGCGGACATTGAGCAGGCGTTACGTGCAGAGCCCGCTCCCGTCCAGTGTCCCGCTGGGCATCTGTACATCCCGTCTGCTGTTCGTGACCGGTTGATCTATTGGGCCCACACATCACCGTCCTCTGGTCATCCTGGGATCGGTCAGACAGTGCGCTATTTGAGCGGGAGTTACTGGTGGCCTACCTTGGCTAAGGATGTGAGGGTTTATGTTTCCTACTGCTCGGTGTGCGTCCAGTGTAAGGCTCCTAGGCACCTGCCCAGAGGTAAGTTACACCCCTTACCCGTTCCACAGCGGCCTTGGTCGCACCTGTCGGTGGATTTTCTAACTGATCTTCCACTCTCACAGGGTAACACCGCGATCCTGGTCGTTGTGGATCGTTTCTCTAAGTCCTGTCGTCTCCTTCCTCTGCCCGGTCTCCCTACGGCCCTACAGACTGCGGAAGCCCTGTTTACACATGTCTTCCGGCACTACGGGGTGCCTGAGGATATAGTGTCTGATCGGGGTCCCCAGTTCACGTCTAGGGTCTGGAAGGCATTCATGGAATCAGCCTTACTTCAGGTTTTCACCCCGAGAGTAATGGGCAGGTGGAGAGAGTGAACCAGGATGTGGGTAGGTTTCTGAGGTCCTATTGCCAGGACCGGCCGGGGGAGTGGGCGGCGTACGTGCCCTGGGCCGAGATGGCACAGAATTCGCTCTGCCACTCCTCCACTAACCGCTCTCCCTTCCAGTGCGTACTGGGGTACCAGCCGGTTCTGGCACCTTGGCATCAGGGTCAGACCGAGGTTCCTGCGGTGGACGACTGGTTCAGGCGCACAGAGGAGACCCTTCAGCAGGCCATGACGCGCCAAAAGAAGAATGCAGATCGCCACCGCAGTGAAACCCCGGTGTTTGCACCAGGGGACCGGGTCTGGCTCTCGACCCGAAACCTGCCCCTCCAATCCGAAATTTATTTTTGATACTGTCGCAAAGCTAATTAAAAACAGCATTCCCCAAGAGAGGATGGCTTTCACTTCAGCAGTAATAAATTCATTAACTTCTTTGAGGAAAAGATCATAATCATTACAAAGCAAATTATGGACTCCTCTTTAAATCTGCGTATTCCTCCAAAGCTCAGTTGTCCTGAGTCTGCACAACTCGGATCAAGGAAGACACTCAAATGTTTTAGTACTAAATCTCTTGATACAATGATGAAAATAAGCATGGCCTCTAAACCTTCAAGCTGCATACTGGACCCTATTCCGACTAAACTACTGAAAGAGCTGCTTCCTGAGCTTGGCCCTCCTATGTTGAACATAATAAACGGCTCTCTATCCACCAGATGTGTACCAAACTCACTAAAAGTGGCAGTAATAAAGCCTCTCTTGAAAAAGCCAAACCTTGACACAGAAAATATAAAAAACTATCGGCCAATATCAAATCTCCCATTCCTCTCAAAAAATTTGAAAAAGCTGTTGCGCAGCAACTCACTGCTTTCCTGAAGACAAACAATGTATACGAAATGCTTCAGTCTGGTTTTAGACCCCATCACAGGACTGAGACTGCACATGTGAAGGTGGTAAACGGAATTTTAATGGCGTCAGACCGAGGCTCTGCATTTGTCCTCGTGCTCCTAGACCTTAGTGCTGCTTTTGATACCATCGATCACCACATTCTTTTGGAGAGATTGGAAACCCAAATTGGTCTACATGGACAAGTTCTGGCCTGGTTTAGATCTTATCTGTCGGAAAGATATCAGTTTGTCTCTGTGAATGGTTTGTCCTCTGACAAATCAACTGTAAATTTCGGTGTTCCTCAAGGTTCCATTTTAGGACCACTATTGTTTTCACTATATATTTTACCTCTTGGGGATGTCATTCGAAAACATAATGTTAACTTTCACTGCTATGCGGATGACACACAGCTGTACATTTCAATGAAACATGGTGAAGCCCCAAAATTGCCCTCGCTGGAAGCCTGTGTTTCAGACATAAGGAAGTGGATGGCTGCAAACTTTCTACTTTTAAACTCAGACAAAACAGAGATGCTTGTCCTAGGTCCCAAGAAACAAAGAGATCTTCTGTTGAATCTGGCAATTAATCTTGATGGTTGTACAGTCGTCTCAAATAAAACTGTGAAGGACCTCGGCGTTACTCTGGACCCTGATCTCTCTTTTGACGAACATATCAAGATTGTTTCAAGGACAGCTTTTTTCCATCTGCGTAACATTGCAAAGATCAGAAATTCTCTGTCCAAAATTGATGCAGAAAAATTAATCCATGCTTTTGTTACTTCAAGGTTAGACTACTGCAATGCTCTACTTTCCGGCTACCCGGATCAAACACTAAATAAACTTCAGTTAGTGCTAAATACAGCTGCTAGAATCCTGACTAGAACCAATTTTTTTTATCATATTACTCCAGTGCTAGCCTCCCTACACTGGCTTCCTGTTAAGGCAAGGGCTGATTTCAAGGTTTTACTGCTAATCTACAAAGCATTACATGGGCTTGCTCCTACCTATCTTTCCGATTTGGTCCTGCCGTACATACCTACACGTTTGCTATGGTCACAAGACGCAGGCCTCCTAATTGTCCCTAGAATTTCTAAGCAAACAGCTGGATGCAGGGCTTTCTCCTTTAGAGCTCCATTTTTATGGAATGGTCTGCCTACCCATGTGAGAGACGTAGACTCGGTCTCAACCTTTAAGTCTTTATTGAAGACTCATCTCTTCAGTAGGTCCTATGATTGAGTGTAGTCTGGCCCAGGAGTGTGAAGGTGAATGGAAAGGCACTGGAGCAACGAACCGCCCTTGCTGTCTCTGCCTAGCCGGTTCCCCTCTCTCCACTGGGATTGTCTGTCTCTAACCCTATTACAGGGGCCGAGTCACTGGCTTAATGGTGCTCTTCCATGCCGTCCCTAGGAGGGGTGCGTCACTTGAGTGGGTTGAGTCACTGACGTGGTCTTCCTGTCTGGGTTGGCGCCCCCCATTGGGTCTTTGTGTGCTGTACTCGGCCTGTGTGCTGTACTCGGTCTCAGCATGGTAAGTTGGTGGTTGAAGATATCCCTCTAGTGGTGTGGGGGCTGTGCTTTGGCAAAGTGGGTGGGGTTGTATCTTGCCTGTTTGGCCCTGTCCGGGGGTATCATCGGATGGGGCCACAGTGTCTCCTGACCCCTCCTGTCTCAGCCTCCAGTATTTATGTTGCAGTAGTTTATGTGTCGGGGGGCTAGGGTCAGTCTGTTATATCTGGAGTATTTCTCCCGTGTCCTGTGTGAATTTAAGTATGCTCTCTCTAATTCTCTCTTTCTTTCTTTATCTCTCTTTCGGGGGACCTGAGCCCTAAGACCATGCCTCAGGACTACCTGGCATGATGACTCCTTGCTGTCCCCAGTCCACCTGGCCGTGCTGCTGCTCCAGTTTCAACTGTTCTGCCTGCGGCTATGGAACCCTGACCTGTTCACCGGACGTGCTACCTGTCCCAGACCTGCTGTTTTCAACTCTCTAGAGACAGCAGGAGCAGTAGAGATACTCTGAATGATCGGCTATGAAAAGCCAACTGACATTTACTCCTGAGGTGCTGACTTGTTGCACCCTCGACAACTACTGTGATTATTATTATTTGACCATGCTGGTCATTTATGAACATTTGAACATCTTGTCCATGTTCTGTTATAATCTCCACCCGGCACAGCCAGAAGAGGACTGGCCACCCCTTATAGCCTGGTTCCTCTCTAGGTTTCTTCCTAGGTTTTGGCCTTTCTATGGAGTTTTTCCTAGCCACGGTGCTTCTACACCTGCATTGCTTGCTGTTTGGGGTTTTAGGCTGGGTTTCTGTACAGCACTTTGAGATATCAGCTGATGTAAGAAGGGCTATATACATTTGATTTGATTTGATTTAAATCGCATAGCCTACAGTTGGAAGGGCCCGCAATTTGCGTAGCGGGTGCTGCAAATACTAAATAGATGATTGTTGAGTTGCGACTGTCAGTGAAAAGCTGAGAGACCCAGGTAGGCATATCGCAATATTTAAAAATACAATCACGGAAAAACTGTTTGGAAAACAAATGGCTATTTCTGTAATGAGATGACAGTGAAAAGACTGCAATTTGTATTTTTCTTAACTTAATTGAGAAAACAGTATCCTATCTTATTGGCACCAGTGGAGAACATCAGCCATATCCCCAGTGAGTGTGCATATTCACTGTCTTTATCATTGGGTCAGCGCCAATTTTGTTTGTTTTTGGACAATAATTAATAATTTCCTCCTCCAGGTTAGATGAACATCCTATTGTATTTGTGTCACCCCTTTTCGTAGGCCAATTATATGGATCAGACAGCATCGTATTTATTGATCTGTTTCTCAGTGTCAGCAGAGTAGGCTACCCTGTAATTTCTGAAGTATGAAAAAAAATGTATGCGCTCACTTGGGTGTCCGTACCGGTAAGAAATTAAATCTACTTTCATCCCTGGATCTGTGAAAGCATATGCTGCCATAAAACGTGCTCTGCTCTAGGGAGCAACAGTTTGGATCTGTGAATATGTGTAGTGCAACAACCTTAGGGCATGGAAGATAGCGTTAGCACCTTAGAGAGAGAGTAAGAGAGAGTAAGAGAGAAAGAGTGCCGTCTCATAGAGTGAGAAAAGGGGAATAGCAATTATTTCACTGAGAGAGAGAGAGAGAGAGAGAGAGAGGGGGGGGGAGAGGGAGAGGGAGAGGGAGAGAGAGAGAATGGAAATTACTTGACTTTTATCATGTGCCGATTATGGCCCTTTTTCCTCTGGAATCTTCCCACAGAAAGATAGAATGACATAATTCAGGGCCAGTTGTTGATTAAAAGCTCCCTATAACCTACTGCTGCTTTCTGTTTTTGATGCATGCTGGGATAGATAGACTCCTGCTCATCTCATTGGTCAACAGGAGAAAAACATTGTTGAGGGTGCATTCAAAATAACACCTTATTCCCTATATAGTGCACTACTTTTGTAGCTGCCATTACTAAATTGCACCCTATTCCCTACATAGTGCACTACTTTTGACCAGAGCCATAATATGGGCCCTGGTCAAAAGTAGTGCACTACATAGGGAACAAAGCGCCATTTTTTGGATGAAGCCAGATCATCTCATTGATCAAGCAGAGAAAATATATATGAGATGAATAATCAGATTATTAACATTTACATTTACATTTAAGTCATTTAGCAGACGCTCTTATCCAGAGCGACTTACAAATTGGTGCATTCACCTTATGATATCCAGTGGAACAACCACTTTACAATAGTGCATCTAAATCTTTTAAGGGGGGGGGGGGGGGTTAGAAGGATTACTTTATCCTATCCTAGGTATTCCTTAAAGAGGTGGGGTTTCAGGTGTCTCCGGAAGGTGGTGATTGACTCCGCTGTCCTGGCGTCGTGAGGGAGCTTGTTCCACCATTGGGGTGCCAGAGCAGCGAACAGTTTTGACTGGGCTGAGCGGGAACTGTGCTTCCTCAGAGGTAGGGGGGCCAGCAGGCCAGAGGTGGATGAACGCAGTGCCCTTGTTTGGGTGTAGGGCCTGACACACCAGGCTCTGTGTGATTCCCCTGATTCCCACTGCCAAGCCAATAACTCCTACTAGGCAGAAGAGAACAAGGGGGATGTTAACAGTGTCGAGTTAGCCTGGGAGCTAAATATTTTAGTGACATCTCAGTGTGAGAATGTAGCTAGGGGAGTGAAGCGCTACGCTAGGCTAACATTTCATTGTTCTCTTCTGCCTGATATAGCTATGGGACTGAGGCACTAAGCTAGCTAGCGTCTAGCTGTTAGCCTTGTGGGAATTAACGAAGGATGGCGAGGTGGTGGTGTGGTGTCACATTAAGAGCTGTTGGAAGAAGTCGTTGATGAACAGAACAAGACACTATCTCAGTAACAACGCAACACCATTAGGGCTAGGGAGTGCAGGTGGGCAGGCAGAAGGGTTGTGTGAGGTGGGACTGATCTGTGATCATGAGGAGATGGGAGAGCATCACTGCATTAGTGGATTGTCTTGTTACACCTGCTGGAACAAGGTGTGTGAGTGGTAGCTGGGAGCCAGAGGCAGAAAGGCAAGCCTTTTGACTTTCACAAAGCACATGTACGTGAGACAGCTGGGGATGTAAGCTGTCAAGGTTGGGAGAATTCACCAGAGTAAAAAGATGTCCCTTAGATTTCTGCTATAATGGGTTCTCACACTCATAAACTATGCATTAAAAGAAAAGATATAGGCCTATTTAATGTACAGAAGTGTAAATACTAAATGGGAGCTGCTAAAATCTCTTCTATCTTCTCCCTAATTCACTAATAATTAATTTTGTTTGTATATCATGGTTTAAATAAGCTTGACTGAAGGTATATCATACAATAAGCTTGACTGAAGGTATATCATACAATAAGCTTGACTGAAGGTATATCATTCAATAAGCTTGACTGAAGGTATATCATACAATAAGCTTGACTGAAGGTATATCATACAATAAGCTTGACTGAAGGTATATCATACAATAAGCTTGACTGAAGGTATATCATTCAATAAGCTTGACTGAAGGCTACACTGCAAGCATCAACTTCTGAACTGTCCAGCTTTAGTTGTAAGAAAGAGGGTGTGTTTCCTGGCTTGACCTGTAGTTACTCTAGTTAGGTTCCCCCATTCTGTCCTGCCCTACAGTAGGGAAAGTAAATACATGCTTCCCCATCTGAACTTCGGTTATAGGAAAGTTTGAGGCTTGATCCTCCAGTTGGATCAGCAAAAGCAACCAGCCCATATCAGGCCCTTCCTGTAGGAGAAACTGAATGCTGTAATTGAGCCAGCAAGGCCAGCCATGTCAGTTAAGCCTTGTTCACACTGCATGCTTCGATCAGTTTTGTTTTTCAAATCCGTTTTGGACTACTGACTGTCCAAACAGCAAGTGACCCAATCGGATTTGTGTGTTCAGACAGCAGATATTTGCTGACATGTCTACGCTTGTTGTCATAGTAACAACGGGTGTGTGTGCAGTGGTGTAGGTTGATTGGTGGTGGTGGTGCTTGTGCACTGAGAGGCCAAATAAATCAGATTAGACCATCCAGACACAAGTCACACGGCCAGGAATCTGATTTATAACCTACGAAGGTGGCTTGAAATATCTGATTCCATGTGCTTTTTCTCTGTTCAGACTGCAGGACAAAGAACAGATTCTAATCAGAAATGCAAATAAATGGGATTTGAGTCACTTCAAACCGCCAATGTGAACAGGGCTCTAGTGTACTCAACACAAGTCAAAGCTCTCCGTGATGAATCCTAAATCACACGCACACTTGTGCCTGCACCATCATTACGGAACGGCGGCGTGAAGAGAGAGATGCCAGCCGATGCTAACACTTCGATATCAATACCCTCGGAAATAAGTCACAGTCCGTATCAATTTTCTGTCGCAGAGTGCAGTCGAACCAGAGAGACAGAGAGGGCGAGAAAGAGAGAGATATATACTGTATATCTCTCCCCAATCCCGGGATCATTAACTGGGTTAAAAGCAGGAGATGTATGCAGTGCAATAACAGTGGCAGCTATTGGCTTACGCTAGCATGCACACGCACACACACACACCTGCATGGAACTCTCATACCCACAGGCACCAACAGATTTATCATTCTGAATGAACAGATTATATTCCATAAAATGGAGTCAAGCGCTATCTCCGCTCTGGTCCGAGCACGGAGGGTTTTACTTGGACGGAATATAAATGTTTATACAAATGCCACCCTGTTCCCTTTGTAGTGCATTACCTTTGACCAGGGCTGTGGTCAAAAGTAGTGCACTATGTAGGGAATAGGGACGCAACCTATGGACAGATGTGGGGCAGGACATTCCTGTTTTAGATTATGCTGTAGTCCTGTGATCTATATGTAATGTAAGCTCTTAAATAGTGATGGTGAAGGTAGATAGGGTATAGTATGTGACCAATGGGAGGCCATGTGAAAACGAGATATTAGTATAGGCCTAGACAAAGACAGTACAATATGAAGCTGAATGTGCTTCTCTGATAGAAATCCCAGATTACACTTGTAGGCGACGTCATAGCTAGCCAAGATCATTCGTAGAAACACGTCATCCTGCGAACTGCGCGTGAGCAGGCAGTCAAATCAAAGGCAATCCTTCTATATAAAGTTTTTATTAACGAAAATGAAAACATGTCAGTTTGTCACTTTCATGAGGTTGGAGTAATAACATGTTGAACTACTTAAGACACTGGCTCCAATCTAGGTTGTGCATTTAGATTTCGAGAAAATGAACAACTAAGGAAGAATTTTTCACTTCTCATATTGACTTCTCAAACCCCAAACCTCGGCCTGTTCTGCTTGGTCTGTTTCGCAAGCGTTCCCGGAAGTCTTGCGATTTTGCGCCTCTGGGTTTAGAAACTCTGTTGCCTAGTATTGTGTGCAGGGGGCCTATATCACACTTACATATAGACTTGTATACACTGTTATATTGTACAAGACCCAATATTGACAGACAAATTGCTTTGATGCTGGCAATGACTACTTTCTGTCTAAGCAAAGTTAAGGCTAGGTTAGGCTGATTTTAGACATCTGCATTGTGTAGCCTTGGGAAACTGATTTAGTGGGTGGAACAGGAAGAATGCCCAGAGCAGATTTGAACATTCCTATCAGCTATGTGCTCAAGCAACATTGTACAGTAGAGACAAGCGAGAGGAAGGAGGAGAGAGATGGAGAGACATTTTCAGAGAGAGGAAGAGGATAGAGAGAGAGAGACAGAGACAGAGGAGAGCGATTTTGGAAAGCAAGGAAAGATAGAGGAAGGAGAAAAGAGTGAGAGAGAGTCTGAGACAAGAAGACAGCTCCCACCAGAAGTCTAAAACAACAGCGTGTGTTCCTGATGGATGGTATGGCCAGGCTGACCAGCCATGCGAGCAGCCCATTCCCCCTGAACAACCCTTCACAGCATACAGACAGAGAAGATGGAGGGAGGAGAGAGAGAGAACAACCCTTCCCAGCACTGTAGGATCCACATCAGCACACATAGAGGCAGAGATGAGAGGGGGATGGAGAGAGAGGAGAGGATGGGATGGGATAGAGAACGGGGAGTTGGGGAGGCAGTGAAGGATGGGGTAGAGATGAGGAGAAGAGGAGCGGGATGTGGGGATGATATGGAGGAGGGGATGGGGAAGAGGAGAGACAGAGAGCGAGGAGAATTTAAAAGGGCAGTTAGCAGACTTTCTCAATTATTTATTAGGGAATCAATAGAACAACAACATGCAGCTAGAGGAGAAAAGAAAAAGAGAGGAAACAGGGATTATGACCTGGGATGTGAGGTTTCCTACTTCATTATTATGCTGCATTTTGACTTTGACGGTGAATGCACCAATTTGTAAGTCGCTCTGGATAAGAGCGTCTGCTAAATTACGTAAATGTAAATGTAAAACTGCAGTATCCATCCACATGCCCTTGTTGCATGGAATTTAGCACCCGTTCCAGCTTTGCAATATTAGTCGAAAAAGCTTTGATTAAAGAGTAAAACTGTACTACATCATCCCATCAATAATATATAATTGCTGAGGCATTTTAATTTTCATCAGCTTCTTCATTGCAACAATGAAAGGCGAGAGTGACTTAAGGAAATCTTTAAATCTTCCCTTACAGTACCCTGAGGCAAAATAAGGTAACGCACCCAGCAGACTTTTACACAACTCATCCTCTAGATATAGGCTTCAAAACAACTCTAAACCTCATTGTCTTACATCAGATAGAACCTCATTGTCTTACGTCAGATAGAACCTCATTGTCTTACGTCAGATAGAACCTCAATGTCTTACGTCAGATAGAACCTTACGTCAGATAGAACCTCAGTCTTACGTCAGATAGAACCTTACGTCAGATAGAACCTCATTGTCTTACGTCAGATAGAACCTCATTGTCTTACGTCAGATTGAAACTCATTGTCTTACGTCAGATAGAACCTCATTGTCTTACGTCAGATAGAACCTTACGTCAGATAGAACCTTACGTCAGATAGAACCTCATTGTCTTACATCAGATAGAACCTCATTGTCTTACGTCAGATTGAACCTCATTGTCTTACGTCAGATAGAACCTCATTGTCTTACGTCAGATAGAAGCATAGCATGACTCTGGGCTCTAATCAATCCGTATCGCGGAAATTCAGTGTTACAGCATGATTGAAATTTAAATTCAACATTCCCGCGTGAGTGGAGACTGCATTCACGGTAAACGCTGCATATGTCAGCTCAATCAGAAATGACCTTTACATTTCTTCAGTGATACAGATTGAATATAGCCCTCTGTTTGCACTGGTCAGTCAAGGGAATAGCGTCATGCAGGAGTGACGCCACTAGTCTGAAGACAACTCTCCTGATTTATCAATTACTTTAATTTAGTTTTTCAGCACCCACTTCCCAAACTTTTCCTCAAAGGATGTTAAAGAGTGTTATGTCCTAAACCATAACACCTGAGTCACCAACAATATAAGCAAGCTATGATTTTTTATGTATTTTCCTGTCCCAGTCTCTGTCCCCTGTCCGTTCTGGACTGTAAGTCCTAGTCAGTGTGATAGTGGTGGCTGGCTTGTAGATGGTGGCTGGATGGTGGAACTCTTAAATGTCATGAAGATTGATGGCGTTGGAGTGTAAAGTGTGGTGACATTACTGCCTTTGCTGTGCTCGTTCTTAATTCAGCCCTGTCGGCTTAGCGCTGACATTTCAGTGAGAGGAGTGTGTTTATGTGGGACTTGGTGGCTGTGACCCATTGGTACCCTATTCCCTATCTAGTGCGCTACTTTTGTCCAAGGCCCCCACAGGGCTCTGGTCTAAAGTAGTGCACTTTGTAGGGAATAGGCTGCCATTTGGGACGCATGCCTGTGGCTGAAATGTCACTGAAGGATTTATCACATTGGAACTAGGGGTGCTTGGAGTGGAGGAGAAGAGGAAGAGGAGGAGGAAGAGGTGGTGAGGGCAACCAGGTAGAGAGAGAGGGAGAAGGCTTAAAAGGCCTTCATCATCAGTCGTCTGTTCTCTGAAATTATTTCTTTATTTTTCCTCACTTCATTGGGTTTCACTGTCATCACTTCTTATCTGTTGTATTTGGTGAAATTCTACTGTCTGTTCTCTTTCCTTTTCCCTTGTCTTATTGTCTGTTCTCTTTCCTTTTCCCTTGTCTTATTGTCTGTTCTCTTTCCATTTCCCTTGTCTTATTGTCTGTTCTCTTTCCTTTTCCTTTGTCTTATTGTCTGTTCTCTTTCCTTTTTCTTTGTCTTATTGTCTGTTCTCTTTCCTTTCCCCTTGTCTTATTGTCTGTTCTCTTTCCTTTTCCTTTGTCTTATTGTCTGTTCTCTTTCCTTTTCCTTTGTCTTATTGTCTGTTCTCTTTCCTTTTCCTGTGTCTTATTGTCTGTTCTCTTTCCTTTTCCTTTGTCTTATTGTCTGTTCTCTTTCCTTTTCCTTTGTCTTATTGTCTGTTCTCTTTCCTTTTCCTGTGTCTTATTGTCTGTTCTCTTTCCTTTTCCCTTGTCTTATTGTCTGTTCTCTTTCCTTTTCCTTTGTCTTATTGTCTGTTCTCTTTCCTTTTCCTTTGTCTTATTGTCTGTTCTCTTTCCTTTTCCTGTGTCTTATTGTCTGTTCTCTTTCCTTTTCCTTTGTCTTATTGTCTGTTCTCTTTCCTTTTTCTTTGTCTTATTGTCTGTTCTCTTTCCTTTCCCCTTGTCTTATTGTCTGTTCTCTTTCCTTTTCCTGTGTCTTATTGTCTGTTCTCTTTCCTTTTTCTTTGTCTTATTGTCTGTTCTCTTTCCTTTCCCCTTGTCTTATTGTCTGTTCTCTTTCCTTTTCCTTTGTCTTATTGTCTGTTCTCTTTCCTTTTCCTTTGTCTTATTGTCTGTTCTCTTTCCTTTTCCTTTGTCTTATTGTCTGTTCTCTTTCCTTTTCCCTTGTCTTATTGTCTGTTCTCTTTCCTTTTCTTGTGTCTTATTGTCTGTTCTCTTTCCTTTTCCCTTGTCTTATTGTCTGTTCTCTTTCCTTTTCCTTTGTCTTATTGTCTGTTCTCTTTCCTTTTCACTTGTCTTATTGTCTGTTCTCTTTCCTTTTCCCTTGTCTTATTGTCTGTTCTCTTTCCTTTTCCTGTGTCTTATTGTCTGTTCTCTTTCCTTTCCCCTTGTCTTATTGTCTGTTCTCTTTCCTTTTCCCTTGTCTTATTGTCTGTTCTCTTTCCTTTTCCCTTGTCTTATTGTCTGTTCTCTTTCCTTTCCCCTTGTCTTATTGTCTGTTCTCTTTCCTTTCCCCTTGTCTTATTGTCTGTTCTCTTTCCTTTCCCCTTGTCTTATTGTCTGTTCTCTCCTCTTCTAGTATTCTGTCCATGTCTTTCCTCCTCTGTTCTTTCTGTAGCACATCATCTCTAATCTCTCCAATTGTGTGCTTTATCGGCATCAGCGTTTTAGCTGGCCCCAACAAAGTGCTGTTATCAGTGGAATATACCATGATCCCATCTTAAATACATCTCTCTCTCTCCCTCGCTCCCCCAAACCTGAATTACCAACAGACAAATCCAAAACTCACATTTACACAATTTCCCCCTCTTATTAAATCATGCTTATAACATTCTGGGGAGCAAATAAAATGATAAGAAATATAATTGTCTGAGAATGAGGGAAAATGTGACAACACAATGGCCGGGGCAGCCAACACTGCAGGAGGTGTGTGTGTGTGTGTGTGCGTGCGTGCATAATGTTTTTTTCCATACACCACTCCAGCTCCAATGTCATGACATAAAGTGTACCCCATAACTCTATGTACGGACTTCCTACTCCCTCCTTGACAGGAAGTGACATCTCAAGGGCTTTGTATTCGTTTTTTAAAACACATGAAAAATGTCCTCTGGTTCAGGGAACATACATTATGTGGCCCGTATACAGGAGACAACAGGGAAAAACAACCTCCTCCCTGTCCTTACTGTGTACACACATCATATGTCACTTGGGGCTGCGTGTCATCTGGGCCCATCTAGTGCATCAACAATCATCCAGGGAGGGACTGTGTTCTAGAATGTACCGGTTGTATATCATTCCACATACCCTGAGTCGCTATTCACGTCATGAACAAGTAGTCCCCTGAGCAACGGCTACCGTTGGGGGAAAGCAACTGCGGTTAGCCATCTGCGCCCATTCAACACAGCCTAGACTTAAGTCGTTATTTCTTCTAAACAAAAACACTTTTGTGCGTCATCATACCCTTACAATGTTGTTTTTATTATTGCTTGAGTCGCTAACATTATATTTGATTGTGATCTTCGTAAAATACCTATTTTGGATGCAGGAGTTGCTAGCTATTATATTAAGCAGGACATTCATACACGTCTTACAATCCAAAAATGAGTGTGAAATGCATGTGCATGGAGGATTTTTCTGCTGGCGGTGTATGAGACCTTCCTCATGGTTTCAGCCTTTCATGTGAAAGAGAATAGTATCATCGGATGGGGCCACAGTGTCTTCTGATCCCTCCTGTCTCAGCCTCCAGTATTTATGCTGCAGTAGTTTATGTGTCGGGGGGCTAGGGTCAGTCTGTTACATCTGGAGTATTTCTCTTGTCTTATCCGGTGTCCTGTGTGTATTTAAATATGCTCTCTCTAATTCTCTCTTTCTCTCTTTCTGTCTTTCTCTCGGAGGACCTGAGCCCTAGGACCATGCCTCGGGACTACCTGGTATGATGACTCCTTGCTGTCCCCAGTCCACCTGGCCGTGCTGCTGCTCCAGTTTCAACTGTTCTGCCTGCGGCTATGGAACCCTGACCTGTTCACCGGACGTGCTTGTTGCACCCTCGACAACTACTATGATTATTATTATTTGACCATGCTGGTCATTTATGAACACTTTAACATTTTAACATTTTGACCATGTTCTGTTATAATATCCACCCTGCACAGCCAGAAGAGGACTGGCCACCCCTCATAGCCTGGTTCCTCTCTAGGTTTCTTCCTAGGTTTTTGGCCTTTCTAGGGAGTTTTTCCTAGGGAGTTTTTCCTAGCCACCGTGCTTCTTTCACATGCTTTGCTTGCTGTTTGGGGTTTTAGGCTGGGTTTCTGTACAGCACTTTGAGAATATCAGCTGATGTACGAAGGGCTATATAAAAATAAATTTGATTTAAATTTGAATAGTTATTCAATCAAACATTATGACATATGACATTGTCATAAAGTTGTTCTTACACGACAGAAAAATGGGTTATAGAGCTAGACCATTGACTGCCTAAAACAACACAAAACTAATTTCAATGTGTTTAAATGAATTACTCCACACTGACTCCTAGTTGGACCCTCCCAATAATATCTACTTATGAAGTTTACACTCGTTCACTACTTCCCACAAGTCTTAAAGCATTGGATTGGTGGTGGAATAGGCCTGAGGGAGTTTTCTTTTACCAGTCATTTCCTTTCAAATCGGTGAAAGGAAGTGAACAAGTGCACACTTAGGGAGGATAAGGGAGATAATGGGGAGACAACCCAGCCCAGGAGATGTGCGAGAGGGGAGCCCAGGAACAGGCTTAACCTGACAGAGAGATGGGGACATTCAGCGGAGCCTAATGATGGACTGTCTGTATTCCCTCAGTCACCATATTCTCTCAATAACCTTACCTGTCTCTCTGGCAGGCTCTCCTCCACAGTCCTCACCCTACACACTGACTGTGATGCCCAGCCCAGACAAACCTGTAGACAGGGCTGCGGTGGGTGACAGAGAGGGATGGGGACATTCCTGCGGGGTACCACTTAGTGCATACTGGCCTATTCTCTCCTCCACACCCTCTGAGTCCCACAATCCTAGCCCAGACAGCCTCGTCGACAGGAGACAGGTGGGTGACAGAGAGGGATGGGGACATTCAGCGGGGCCTGCTAGTTAATGAAGGACTGATAAGTCTCTATTCCCAGGGCCAGGGTTAATTGCTCCACAGCAGATAAAGGTAATAAATTATCAGGGGGGTAATGGCAGGATGCTCCGCTGTGTCCTGTTCCACATTCATCATGGCTGAGCACTTACACACCGAGACAGGACAGATCTGGCTGGGCCACACCGAGACAGGACAGATCTGGCTGGGCCACACAGAGACAGGACAGACCTGGCTGGGCCACACAGAGACAGGAACAGGCCAGGCTGGGCCACACAGAGACAGGAACAGGCCAGGCTGGGCCACACAGAGACAGGACAGATCTGGCTGGGCCACACAGAGACAGGACAGATCTGGCTGGGCCACACAGAGACAGGACAGACCTGGCTGGGCCACACAGAGACAGGACAGACCTGGCTGGGCCACACAGAGACAGGAACAGGCCAGGCTGGGCCACACAGAGACAGGAACAGGCCAGGCTGGGCCACACAGAGACAGGAACAGGTCAGGCTGGGCCACACAGAGACAGGAACAGGCCAGGCTGGGCCACACAGAGACAGGAACATGACAGGCTGGGCCACACAGAGACAGGAACAGGCCAGGCTGGGCCACACAGAGACAGGAACATGCCAGGCTGGGCCACACAGAGACAGGAACATGCCAGGCTGGGCCACACAGAGACAGGAACAGGCCAGGCTGGGCCACACAGAGACAGGAACAGGCCAGGCTGGGCCACACAGAGACAGGAACAGGCCAGGCTGGGCCACACAGAGACAGGAACAGGCCAGGCTGGGCCACACAGAGACAGGTGCTTCATTCCGGTAGGGTTGATAAAGAGGTGGGATGGAGGCTAGTATTCTTGAATGTAGGATTTACGCATGTTTTAACATGACAAAGCTCTTTTCAGTCACTTCATGTTAACAATACAATACAATTTGAATACACAGAACATTCCATCTCAAAGAGCATTTCTCTCTCTGTCCCTCCATAGATACAAAGAGACAAATGCCTGCCTAGTCACAACAATGATGGGAACCAGGGTTGCCATTCACACTGTTGGATCAATGCAGTCCGGGTCTAATCACTACCAGCCAAATGAACGATGCCATTGGCACCAGCATCTGGCAACCCTGGCTGGGGGACTCTGTATGACGTTCCATTGCAGAATGGAGGATTCTTATAAAAGCCCACAATCAATCGGGACCCAAGCCAGACTTCTTATTTCCAAGCCCATGGCATACCAACACACATAAACATACACACAAACGGACATGTCTCCAGTATGGCAACTACTCGTGTAATAAACTGCTGCTTGTAAATATTATTTAAGAGTATGAAACAGGAAAATGAATGTAGCCCTCTGTCTCTGTCCGATCAGCCAAGATTCAGTTGGATGTTGACAGCATGACTGAACAGAGTGGACATTGAGGAGGCAGGTTTTATATGTATCCATAGAGGTTAAAGAGGTGGTCTTTACCTTTGAACGTGAGCTTTATTCCTTGGGAGTCGGAGAGCAAGTCATGTGAATTAGAGGGTGACGCGGGAGTGTAAATGACAACATCCCTTGGCCGTTGCCAACTCTATGTGAAACAGTACACAGTTCTGTCTTCCCAAGCTTAAATAGGAAATCCAAAATGTTTTACCCTCATAGCATCATACTGCTATGGTGCTGGAGGAATGGTGCTGGACATAATGAATATGAAGTTGAAAAGTGGTGGATTTCCCCTTTAAGATGAAGTGACTGCAAATAGAAGAGACATGGAATAGATACGGACTTATCTTCCAAGCAGAATGGGGACTTTCCTGTTGACTGTTCTTCATTTGAAGTAACAGCACTGTTGTAACTACCCATCGTCTTAGGGTAAGCTTGGACGATAAATCTGTATGCTGTAGAGTGAAAGAGTCAGAGTTGAATCACAGCATACCCATGTATATGCAAGACCTCTGTTTATCTTTCTTCTACTCTCTCCCTTGACATCCCCCCAAGCTGCTGTGTACAGCTGTGTGAGTCCTGTGTGAGCCCAAAGGAGTGTGTGCTTGTGTGTGTGTGTGTGTGTGTGTGTGTGTGTGTGTGTGTGTGTGTGTGTGTGTGTGTGTGTGTGTGTGTGTGTGTGTGTGTGTGTGTGTGTGTGTGTGTGTGTGTGTATGTGTATGAGAGAGCATGTGTGTGTGTGTGTGTGTGTGTGTGTGTGTGTGTGTGTGTGTGTGTGTGTGTGTGTGTGTGTGTGTCTTCCTCTGAGTGTTATCCTATGTGTGTGGGTATCCATCCACAACACTGCTATGTAAGACACCTATATAAATCCACTGTCACCAAGATACACTTCCCTGTTAGCGCTGATGCTAACACCTCCACGCAGCACCTGCTAAATAAAGTTTAATATCTGTAATATCCTGGACCAGGTGGGAAGTGCCCATGAAGATATGGTGTGCATCTCAAATGGCACCCTATTCCCTATGGTCGCCCATAGGGCTCTGGTAAAAGTAGTGCACTAAATAAGAAATAGTGTGCCATTTAGGATACAGCCTGGATATACATCCCAAAGGCACCCTATTCCCTATGTAGTGCACTACCTTTGATCAAGGCCCATATAATAATAAGACCATGGTGCACTATGTAGGGAATAGGGTGCCATTTGGGATGATATCATGGAGAAGCCAGGGGGTACAGGGATCAGGAAGAGACAGACTCCTGCTGCTATACTGATAACAAAATAAACAAATAGTTCCAGTCAAATATCCAGCCTCGGCGCTCGTATCCCTCCACCTTCTGTGCTCGTGTCCCTCCTCCCCAAAATGCAGCTTCACTCCATGTGGGCGACGATTAGGAATCGTTTTTAGACACGCACCACAGCCAACTGAAATGCTAACACTGACTTATGCATATATACACTGAGTTTACAAAACATTAAGAACACCTGCTCTTTCCATGACAGACTGACCAGGTGAATCCAGGTGAAAGCTATGATCCCTTATTGATGTCACTTGTTAAATGCAAATCAGTGCAGATGAAGGGGAGGATACAGGTTAAAGAAGGTTTTTAAGCCTTGAAACATTTGAGACATGGATTGTGTATGTGTGCCATTCAGAGGGTGAATGGGGTATGGTAATAGGTGCCCGGAGCATCGGTTTGTGTTAAGAACTGCAACGCTGCTGGATTTTTCACACTCAACAGTTTTGCGTGTATCAAGAATGGTTCACCACCCAAAGAACATCCAGCCCACTTAACACAACTGTGGGAAGCCATGGAGTCTGCATGTGCCAGCGTCCCTGTGGAACACATTCAACACCTTGTAGAGTCCATGCCCCGACGAATAGAGTATGTTCTGAGGGCATTCTAACTCAATATTAGAAAGGTGTTCTTAATGTTTTCTACACTCAGTGTTTATGTACAGTGCCTTCAGAAATTATTCACACCCCTTGACTTTCTCCACATTTTGTTGTGTTACAGCCTGAATTTAAAATGGATTACATTTAGATTTTTTTTGTCACTGGCCCACACACAATACTCCATAATGTCAAAGTGGAATTATGTTTCTCGAAATGTTTACAAATGAATTACAAATGAAAAGCTGAAATGTCTTTAGTCAATAAGTGTCCAACCCCTTTGTTATGGCAAGCCTAAATATGTTCAGGAGTAAAAATATGCTTAACAAGTCACATAATAAGTTGCATGGACTCACTCTGGGTGGAAAAATTGTGTTCATCGTGATTTTTGAATGACTACCTCATCTCTGTACGCCACAGATAAAATGACAGTGTATTCGGAAAGTATTCAGAACCCTTTGCTTTTTCCACATTTCGTTACGTTACAGCCTTATTCTAAAATGGATTACATCGTTTTTTTCCCTTATCAATCTGCACACAATACCCCATAATGATAAAAAATCAAAAACAGGTTTTTAGAAACATTTGCAAATGTATAAAAAAAAACCTGAAATATTACATTTACATAAGTATTCAAACCCTTTACCCAGTAAAGGCTGCAGAGATGGTAGTCCTTCTGGAAGGTTCTCCCATCTCCACAGAGGAACTCTGGAGCTCTGTCAGTGACCATCGGGTTCTTGGTCACTTCCCTGACCAAGGTCCTTCTCCCACGATTGCTTAGTTTGGCCGGGCGGCCAGCTCTAGTAAGAGTCTTGGTGGTTCCAAACTTCTTCCATTTAAGAATGATGGCGGTCACTGTGTTCTTGGGCCCCTCAATGATGTAGAAATGTTTTGGTACCCTTCCCAAGATCTGTGTCTCAACACAATCCTGTCTCGGCGCTCTACGGACAATTCCTTTGACCTCATGACTTGGTTTTTGCTCTGACATTCACTGTCAACTGTGGGACCTTATATAAACAGGTGTGTGCCAGTCCAAATCATGTCCAATCAATTGAATTGACCACAGGTGGACTCCAATCAAGTTGTAGAAACATCTCAAGGATGATCAATGGAAACAGGATGCACCTGAGCTCAATTTAGAGTCTCATAGCAAAGGGTCTGAATACTCTGTTTTTTGTATTTTATAAATTTGCTAACATTTCTAAAAACCTGTTTTCGCATTGTCATTATGGGGTATTGTGTGTAGATTGATGAGGAAATGTTTTTATTTAATCCATTTTAGAATAAGGCTGTAACGTAACAACATGTGGAAAAAGGGAAGGGTTCTGAATACTTTCCGAATGGACTGTATCTGCAAGGTCCCTCAGTCGAGCAGTGAATTACAAACACAGATTCAACCACAATGACCAGGGAGGTTTTCCAATACCTCACAAAGGGCTCATATTGGTAGATGGGTAAAAAAAATAAAAGCTGACATTGAATATCCCTTTGTGCATGGTCAAGTTATTGATTACACTTTGGATGGTATATCAATACACTCAGTCACTACAAAGATACAGGTGTCCTTCTTAACTCAGTTGCCGGAGAGATAGGAAACCGCTCATGGATTTCACCATGAGACCAATGGTGACTGAAACAGTTACAGAGTTTAATGGCTGTGATAGTAGAAAATTCAGGATGGATCAACAACATTGTAGTTACTCCACAATACTAACCTAATTGACAGAGTGAAAAAAAGGAAGCCTGTACAGAATAAAAATATTCCAAAACATGCATCATGTTTGCAACAAGGCACTAAAGCAATATTGCAAAACATTTGGCAAAGTAATTAACTTTTTGTCCTGAATACAAAGTGTTATGTTTGGGGCAAATCACAAAAAACACATCACTGAGTACCACTCTCCATATTTTCAAGCATGGTGGTGGCTGCATCATGTTATGGGTATGCTTGTAATCATTAAGGACTGGGGAGTTATTCAAAATAAAAAATAAACGGAATGGAGCTAAGCACAGGCAAAATCCAAGAGGCAAACCTGGTTCAGTCAGCTTTCCACCAGACACTGGGAGATTAATTCACCTTTCAACAAGACAATAACTGTCACAGGTGTCATAGTGGAGAGAAGACCAAGGCGCAGCGGGTATGTGGATACTCATCTTTCTTTAATGAAAAAACACGCAAAGCATCCACAGTGAAAAAAACTATAAATGATACTCACGACAAGAACAGTTTTGCAGGCTAACAAACGCAGTGCAAAAACAACTACCCACAACCCCAAAGAAAAACACACACTACTATATAGGACTCCCAATCAAAGGCAACTCAACACACCTGCCTTCAATTGGGAGTCCAATCACCAACACAACACTTAACACACAAAAACCTGCCACGTCCTGACCAAAACTAATACAATTGCTCCCTCTGCTGGTCAGGATGTGACAGTACCCCCCCCCCCCCTCAAGGTGCAGACCCCGGAATGCACCTTAAAAAAGAAAACACAAAAAAAATCCCCAATACCCCAACAAAACCAATAAACAACAACCCCTAAACAATAAGGGAGGGAAGGGAGGGTGGCTGCCTTCAACGACGGCACTGTGCTACACCCTCCCTCCCCAACCCACCTATCCTGGAGGTGGCTCAGGTGCGGGACGTGGACCTCGCTCCACCTTTGGCGTCGCCCACTTCGGTCGCGCCGATAGCTGCGCCGGGCAGACGGGCCACTCGAGCTGACCCTGGCAGACGGGCCACTCGGGCTGGGCCGGAGGACAGGCGGGCCACTCGGGCTGGGCCGGGCAGTCGGGCCGCTCTGGCAGACCCGGGCAGTCGGGCCGCTCTGGCGGCTCCGGGCAGTCGGGCCGCTCTGGCGGCTCCGGGCAGTCGGGCCGCTCTGGCGGCTCCGGGCAGTCGGGCCGCTCTGGCGGCTCCGGGCAGTCGGGCCGCTCTGGCGGCTCCGGGCAGTCGGGCCGCTCTGGCGGCTCCGGGCAGTCGGGCAGCTCTGGCGGCTCATGACTGGCGGGCGGCTCTGGCGACTCATGACTGGCGGGCGGCTCTGGCGACTCATGACTGGCGGGCAGCTCTGGCGACTCATGACTGGCGGGCAGCTCTGGCGACTCATGACTGGCGGGCAGCTCTGGCGACTCATGACTGGCGGGCAGCTCTGGCGACTCATGACTGGCGGGCAGCTCTGGCGACTCATGACTGGCGGGCAGCTCTGGCGACTCATGACTGGCGGGCAGCTCTGGCGACTCATGACTGGCGGGCAGCTCTGGCGACTCATGACTGGCGGGCAGCTCTGGCGACTCTTGACTGGCGAGGCTGGGCTGACGCACTATACGCCTGATGCGTGGGGCTGGTACTGGACGTGCCAGCCTGGAGACACACACCTCCATGCTAGTGCGTATAGCGGGAAACACCGGACCGTAGAGGCGTACTGGCGGTCTTGAGCGCAGGGTTGGCATCACCCCTTCAGGCTCGATGCTTACTTCGCCCTGGCACATGCGGGGCGCTGGTACTGTGCCTACCGGCTTGAAAATCCCAGGCCTCACCACAGCCCCAACCCCAAAGCACGGGACCTGTCCAGTCTGTTTCAGCCTAAACAGGGTACGGGGAGCTGGCCTGGGGCTCCCTTCTCGCCCCGTCAAACAGCCCTTGTGCCCCCCCCAAAAAAAATTATTGGGGCTGCCTCTCGAGTTTACTAAACTTTTCCATAGCCCTGGAAACGCTCATCCTTATCTCCGCCCACGTCCATCCTTCTTCCTCGTTCGTCCGCTGCTTGGTCCTTTGGTGGTGGGTAGTTCTGTCACAGGTGTCATAGTGGAGAGAAGACCAAGGCGCAGCGGGTATGTGGATACTCATCTTTCTTTAATGAAAAAACACGCAAAGCATCCCCAGTGAAAAAACAATAAATGATACTCACGACAAGAACAGTTTTGCAGGCTAACAAACGCAGTGCAAAAACAACTACCCACAACCCCAAAGAAAAACACACACTACTATATAGGACTCCCAATCAAAGGCAACTCAACACACCTGCCTTCAATTGGGAGTCCAATCACCAACACAACACTTAACACACAAAAACCTGCCACGTCCTGACCAAAACTAATACATTTGCTCCCTCTGCTGGTCAGGACGTGACAATAACCTAAAACACAAGGCAAATCTACAGTAGTTGCCTGCCAAGAAGACAGTGAATGTTCCTGAATGGCAGAGTCACAGTTTTGACTTAAATCTACTTGAAAATCTATTTCAAGACCTGAAAATAGTTTAGCAATCATGACGATGTGGCCGGTCATTTTGAGTGGAGTTTCCTTATAAAATTGACTTCCTCGTCCGAAAACCTTTCAATAGGAAACCTTTCAATAGGAATCAAGTTACGGACGCTCCATCTCTCTCCTCTTATCATTGCTTCCCTCAGGGTACTTGGCAGACAGACAGACAGTCAACAGCAACAGCTAGCTAACAGAGAGAAAGGTGGATGTTCGCTTAAGCAAAGATTAGCTCAGGGATCATTGCTTTAGCCTCCTTGACGAGCACCGCCTCCACCTTCCTGGGGGTTCTCTCTCTCTCTCTCTCTCTCTCTCTCTCTCCTCATTAGAGAGAAAGAAACAGGGGATGATGTGCGATAGAGCAGGATGAGAGGGGGAATTAGATTCTCTGACATCTTCGCTAATTGAGCCGTCTCCTTTGTGGCCAGCCCCGGCCTGCCAACTTTTAATTTGTCACTAATCAAATCAATATGATGCCTTTCTGCCTGACGATTTGCCCTACGACCAACCAGAGGAGAGGAGGCATGGATTTTGGGAGTTCTATCTGAATCATAGCAGCCAATGACCTATGACCTCTGAATGGTGCCTTTCTGCCAGACAACCACCCGGGAAAAGAGGAGAGGGGGCATCTCGATTGAATCCTGGGGTCCTGTATAAATCGTAACAGCCTACGACCTTTCAACTGCTTTGGGGCCGTATGGCGTAAGATGAAGGAAGACAAAAGTCTGACAACCAACCGGAGAGAGGAAAGGTGCATCTTGATTGGTTCGCAGGCGTCTGTATGAATCACAGCAGCCTGTAACCTCTGACCTATGAACCCTGAAGCGAGTCGTAAGGGAAAGGAAGATAAAGGGGCCCACTGTATCTAATGGAGGTGAGTGTAATGCATTGAGAGGTATAGACGGCGGCCGGCAGACAGAATCCCTCCGTATGACGATTGAATGTCTCCCGTTTCAGGCCCTCAGACAGATGAACTGAGCAATATTTGTTCACTACATGACCTAGCTTGGTTAAGTGCCTGCCTGGCGAGGAGACAGGACATTGAGACATCCATGGGAGGGAGGAGGGAGAGAGGCTGGAGAGGGCACCGCTGCTAAAGTGCTGGAGGAGAGGAGGGAGGCTGTCAACAACACTGACCCCCCCCCCCCGAGGTGGTCCAGCTGGGGTTATCTACATGATGTCTCTCATGACGTCTGAGGCCCCCCTCTCCTCTCCTGCAGCTGCTGCCCCCTCGGCTCCTCTCATATCAAATCCTTCCTGCTCTTCTTCTTCTCCTCTCTCTCTCCTCCTCCTTTCCTCTCCTCCAGCTGCTGCTCCCTCCGCTCTGCTCGCACCACAATGGCCTCCAGTCCAGATCACACTGAAATTCTCCTCTGCGTCACGCTCATCATCATCAACACACTCCCAGTTCCCTACTAACAACTCACTAACTCATCATCATCAACACACTCCCAGTTCCCTACTAACAACTCACTAACTCATCATCATCAACACACTCCCAGTTCCCTACTAACAACTCACTAACTCATCATCATCATCATCAACACACTCCCAGTCCCCTACTAACAACTCACTAACTCATCATCATCAACACACTCCCAGTTCCCTACTAACAACTCACTAACTCATCATCATCAACACACTCCCAGTTCCCTACTAACAACTCATTAACTCATCATCATCATCATCAACACACTCCCAGTTCCCTACTAACAAGTCACTAACTCATCATCATCAACACACTCCCAGTTCCCTACTAACAACTCATTAACTCATCATCATCATCATCAACACACTCCCAGTTCCCTACTAACAACTCATTAACTCATCATCATCATCATCAACACACTCCCAGTTCCCTACTAACAACTCACTAACTCATCATCATCATCATCAACACACTCCCAGTTCCCTACTAACAACTCACTAACTCATCATCATCATCAACACCCTCCCAGTTCCCTACTAACAACTCACTAACTCATCATCATCATCATCATCATCATCAACACACTCCCAGTTCCCTACTAACAACTCACTAACTCATCATCATCATCATCATCAACACACTCCCAGTTCCCTACTAACAACTCACTAACTCATCATCAACACACTCCCAGTTCCCTACTAACAACTCACTAACTCATCATCATCATCAACACACTCCCAGTTCCCTACTAACAACTCACTAACTCATCATCATCAACACACTCCCAGTTCCCTACCAACAACTCACTAACTCATCATCATCATCATCAACACACTCCCAGTTCCCTACTAACAACTCACTAACTCATCATCATCATCAACACCCTCCCAGTTCCCTACTAACAACTCACTAACTCATCATCATCATCATCAACACACTCCCAGTTCCCTACTAACAACTCACTAACTCATCATCATCATCATCAACACACTCCCAATTCCCTACTAACAACTCACTAACTCATCATCATCAACACACTCCCAGTTCCCTACCAACAACTCACTAACTCATCATCATCATCATCAACACACTCCCAGTTCCCTACTAACAACTCACTAACTCATCATCATCATCAACACCCTCCCAGTTCCCTACTAACAACTCACTAACTCATCATCATCATCATCATCATCAACACACTCCCAGTTCCCTACTAACAACTCACTAACTCATCATCATCATCATCAACACACTCCCAGTTCCCTACTAACAACTCACTAACTCATCATCAACACACTCCCAGTTCCCTACTAACAACTCACTAACTCATCATCATCATCAACACACTCCCAGTTCCCTACTAACAACTCACTAACTCATCATCATCATCATCAACACACTCCCAGTTCCCTACTAACAACTCACTAACTCATCATCATCATCAACACACTCCCAGTTCCCTACTAACAACTCACTAACTCATCATCATCAACACACTCCCAGTTCCCTACTAACAACTCACTAACTCATCATCATCAACACACTCCCAGTTCCCTACTAACAACTCACTAACTCATCATCATCAACACACTCCCAGTTCCCTAGTAACAACTCACTAACTCATCATCATCAACATCAACACACTCCCAGTTCCCTACTAACAACTCACTAACTCATCATCATCATCAACACACTCCCAGTTCCCTACTAACAACTCACTAACTCATCATCATCATCAACACACTCCCAGTTCCCTACTAACAACTCACTAACTCATCATCATCATCAACACACTCCCAGTTCCCTACTAACAACTCACTAACTCATCATCATCATCATCAACACACTCCCAGTTCCCTACTAACAACTCACTAACTCATCATCATCATCAACACACTCCCAGTTCCCTACTAACAACTCACTAACTCATCATCATCATCATCAACACACTCCCAGTTCCCTACTAACAACTCACTAACTCATCATCATCATCAACACACTCCCAGTTCCCTACTAACAACTCACTAACTCATCATCATCATCATCAACACACTCCCAGTTCCCTACTAACAACTCACTAACTCATCATCATCATCATCAACACACTCCCAGTTCCCTACTAACAACTCACTAACTCATCATCATCATCATCATCAACACACTCCCAGTTCCCTACTAACAACTCACTAACTCATCATCATCAACACACTCCCAGTTCCCTACTAACAACTCACTAACTCATCATCATCATCAACATCAACACACTCCCAGTTCCCTACTAACAACTCACTAACTCATCATCATCAACACACTCCCAGTTCCCTACTAACAATTTTTTACATTTTTACATTTCACTAACTCATCATCATCATCATCAACACACTCCCAGTTCCCTACTAACAACTCACTAACTCATCATCATCATCAACACACTCCCAGTTCCCTACTAACAACTCACTAACTCATCATCATCATCATCATCATCAACACACTCCCAGTTCCCTACTAACAACTCACTAACTCATCATCATCATCATCATCATCAACACACTCCCAGTTCCCTACTAACAACTCACTAACTCATCATCATCAACACACTCCCAGTTCCCTACTAACAACTCACTAACTCATCATCATCAACATCAACACACTCCCAGTTCCCTACTAACAATTTTTTACATTTTTACATTTGACTAACTCATCATCATTATCATCAGCACACTCCCAGTTCCCTACTAACAACTCACTAACTCATCATCATCATCATCAACACACTCCCAGTTCCCTTCTAACAACTCATCATCATCATCATCAACACACTCCCAGTTCCCTACTAACAACTCACTAACTCATCATCATCAACACACTCCCAGTTCCCTACTAACAACTCACTAACTCATCATCATCATCAACACACTCCCAGTTCCCTACTAACAACTCATCATCATCAACACACTCCCAGTTCCCTACTAACAACTCACTAACTCATCATCATCATCATCAACACACTCCCAGTTCCCTACTAACAACTCACTAACTCATCAACACACTCCCAGTTCCCTACTAACAACTCACTAACTCATCATCATCATCATCAACACACTCCCAGTTCCCTACTAACAACTCACTAACTCATCATCATCATCAACACACTCCCAGTTCCCTACTAACAACTCACTAACTCATCATCATCATCATCAACACACTCCCAGTTCCCTACTAACAACTCACTAACTCATCATCATCATCAACACACTCCCAGTTCCCTACTAACAACTCACTAACTCATCATCATCAACACACTCCCAGTTCCCTACTAACAACTCACTAACTCATCATCATCATCAACACACTCCCAGTTCCCTACTAACAACTCACTAACTCATCATCATCAACACACTCCCAGTTCCCTACTAACAACTCATTAACTCATCATCATCATCATCAACACACTCCCAGTTCCCTACTAACAACTCACTAACTCATCATCATCATCATCAACACACTCCCAGTTCCCTACTAACAACTCACTAACTCATCATCATCATCATCAACACACTCCCAGTTCCCTACTAACAACTCATTAACTCATCATCATCATCAACACACTCCCAGTTCCCTACTAACAACTCACTAACTCATCATCATCAACACACTCCCAGTTCCCTACTAACAACTCACTAACTCATCATCATCATCATCATCAACACACTCCCAGTTCCCTACTAACAACTCACTAACTCATCATCATCAACATCAACACACTCCCAGTTCCCTACTAACAACTCACTAACTCATCATCATCATCAACACACTCCCAGTTCCCTACTAACAACTCACTAACTCATCATCATCATCATCAACACACTCCCAGTTCCCTACTAACAACTCACTAACTCATCATCATCAACACACTCCCAGTTCCCTACTAACAACTCACTAACTCATCATCATCATCATCAACACACTCCCAGTTCCCTACTAACAACTCACTAACTCATCATCATCATCAACACACTCCCAGTTCCCTACTAACAACTCACTAACTCATCATCATCATCATCAACACACTCCCAGTTCCCTACTAACAACTCACTAACTCATCATCATCATCAACACACTCCCAGTTCCCTACTAACAACTCACTAACTTATCATCATCATCAACACACTCCCAGTTCCCTACTAACAACTCACTAACTCATCATCATCATCATCAACACACTCCCAGTTCCCTACTAACAACTCACTAACTCATCATCATCATCATCATCATCAACACACTCCCAGTTCCCTACTAACAACTCACTAACTCATCATCATCATCATCAACACACTCCCAGTTCCCTACTAACAACTCACTAACTCATCATCATCAACACACTCCCAGTTCCCTACTAACAACTCACTAACTCATCATCATCATCATCATCATCAACACACTCCCAGTTCCCTACTAACAACTCACTAACTCATCATCATCATCATCAACACACTCCCAGTTCCCTACTAACAACTCACTAACTCATCATCATCAACACACTCCCAGTTCCCTACTAACAATTTTTTACATTTTTACATTTCACTAACTCATCATCATCATCATCAACACACTCCCAGTTCCCTACTAACAACTCACTAACTCATCATCAACACACTCCCAGTTCCCTACTAACAACTCACTAACTCATCATCATCATCATCAACACACTCCCAGTTCCCTACTAACAACTCACTAACTCATCATCATCATCATCATCATCAACACACTCCCAGTTCCCTACTAACAACTCACTAACTCATCATCATCATCATCATCAACACACTCCCAGTTCCCTACTAACAACTCACTAACTCATCATCATCAACACACTCCCAGTTCCCTACTAACAACTCACTAACTCATCATCATCAACATCAACACACTCCCAGTTCCCTACTAACAATTTTTTACATTTTTACATTTCACTAACTCATCATCATTATCATCAGCACACTCCCAGTTCCCTACTAACAACTCACTAACTCATCATCATCATCAGCACACTCCCAGTTCCCTACTAACAACTCACTAACTCATCATCATCATCATCAACACACTCCCAGTTCCCTACTAACAACTCATCATCATCATCATCAACACACTCCCAGTTCCCTACTAACAACTCACTAACTCATCATCATCATCATCATCAACACACTCCCAGTTCCCTACTAACAACTCACTAACTCATCATCATCATCAACACACTCCCAGTTCCCTACTAACAACTCATCATCATCAACACACTCCCAGTTCCCTACTAACAACTCACTAACTCATCATCATCATCATCAACACACTCCCAGTTCCCTACTAACAACTCACTAACTCATCATCATCATCATCAACACACTCCCAGTTCCCTACTAACAACTCACTAACTCATCATCATCATCATCAACACACTCCCAGTTCCCTACTAACAACTCACTAACTCATCATCATCAGCACACTCCCAGTTCCCTACTAACAACTCACTAACGCATCATCATCACACACACACCCCAGTTCCCTACTAACAACTCACTAACTCATCATCATCATCATCATCATCATCAACACACTCCCAGTTCCCTACTAACAACTCACTAACTCATCATCATCATCATCAACACACTCCCAGTTCCCTACTAACAACTCACTAACTCATCAATAACTTCACTTTCCTTCCAGGTCTGCATGCAAACAGCAGACTAGGGTGATGTGAATGTTTAAAGATACTATAGATCTCTATTGACAGTTTCCATATTATAATCTAACTCCTTCCGATTCACCTTGATGAGTTAAGCATCATCAATGTTTCATATTTCCCCCATCAACTGTGAAAATAAGCCCAGGGCTGAATCACTTCTCAAACAGAAAGCCTAAGGCGACAGAGGCCCTAAAACCCTAAAGGTAGGACAATGGGTTGTTATGACGAGCTTGTCTTGATGGACACCCCGCCACAGTGCCACTGTTGAGCAGCATGTAACAGGTAATCAGATATAAGTAATTTAATTTAAGTGGCAATGGAGTGATTTTAACACCAATTGTAAAATATGTGAATTGTGTGACTTGATTTGTGTACGTGTTTCTTAATGTTTTAACACTGTATTAATTAATTAGTTTACTGCTGCACAGTACAGCACCTCTCATCTCAAGTAAGTAGAATTATAAACAGCTACTCTAATGCAAGGTGGTATATTATGTAGTGGCACAGTATTAATTTATGAACGGAATCGTTTCCCTCCATCTCTTGGCCTCCCCATTAATACATGGGCATTAACAGACTTTATTAACACCCTGTTAATTAATTGTTGTTTAACACGCTGCAGGGTGGCCACGGTGGCTTTTTACGGGGCAGAGACCCTGCATGTGTCCCAAGTGGTACACTATATCCTATAGGTCTCTGGTCAAATGTAGTGCACTATATAGGGAATGGCATGACATTTGGGATGCATAACCTGGATGTCCACTGGTGGCAGCGGTGGGATCCAATCCCCATAAGCCCCCTTCCAGATCATCGGGCCCTGGAAAGATGATGCCCTTGAGGACAGGACAAATGGATGGCCTGCATTCACATCCATAAATTCACAGCTTTTCTAACTATCTCATTCATCATACGCCACACACTCTCTCTCGGCAGCGGCCCAAAACCCCCATCTCTCTCCCAACTCCCACCCCCCAGGTTTGCTACCTAGCAAATGCAACAGACAGAGAGAGAGATATTGGGGACAGTGTATGACCGTATGATGACGCGAGACCTCCATTTCACCTTGGAATGCCTGAATCGCTTGGCTGAGGGAACAATATTGTCTCTACAATAGATGGATACATTTTATTCCTGAATCCCAAACGGCATCCTATTCCCCATGGGCTCTGGTCAAAAGAAGTGGACAGTATAGAGAATAGGGTACCATTTGGGAAGCTACAGTATACCTCCACACTTCTCCTAACGGGTTCTCTAGTCACCATATGTTTGAATTTATTCAGGTATTTAGAGAGATAGGCTAGAGAAGCAAACGGTGCCATATTGGGTGGTCAAATAATTCACTTTCTGCGTGTCTGAGGATTATCGGAGAGTTCAAAGGCAATTCAGAATACATTATGTCTTCATCCCAAATGGCATCGCATTTCCTAAATAGTGCACTACTTTCCACCAGAGCCTTATAGGCCCTGGTTAAAAGAAGTGCACTATGTAGGGGATAGGGTGCCATTTGGGATGAAATCTAAAGCAACACCTGGAGAGGGAATGTAAAGACACAAACAGGACAAGGTACAAAACACAGGTTTGGCGTCAAGGTGCAGGTTGGGATACATATGATGATTTCATTGCATAAATTGAATGTCTCTTTTTTTCTCCCTTGATCTCTTGTTCCTTCCTCTCCCTCTCTCTCTCTCTGACTGCAAATTAATTTATGGACAAAAGACAATAGCAGACGGTCTGAATAAAGTAAAATGTATTTCCAACGAATTTTACGTCATTTCAACCTATTCCACCATTTCAATATTAATTATGTTATCTCTGAAATCCATCTTAATTAGTCTTTGCAATACGGGTCTGGCAGCTGGCTCATAGAATATACTGAAAGAAAGGTCCAGCCTAGTGTTTAGTGAAAACGACAGAAGGACAATCGGCTGTCTCATGACCGCCCCCAAGTGGCCACTATGTGTATTGCAGCAAAGGGAAACGGACAAGTAAAACCGGTGGAAGAGGAGCATCAATAGCACAGACTGATTCACTACCCATTTATCATACGATACGAGTTGGACTGGAGACAACATGAATGCCAATTTCATACCCTCTGAATGCAACAGCAAACTAGATATTGTATATGAATATATTACCATGAATTTTTATATGTAGAATATTTGAATACATTGAATATGTGAATAACCTTCATAACTCTTCCTCAACCTGTACACAAATACAACTGACTTTGACCCTGATTAACGTTAACATTTGACCCTGATTAAGATGACTGACAGGCCAAATGGTAGGAAGGTTTACTAAAGCTTCCCTCACTTCATTTATATGTGTTAAGTTGAATGTTTTTCTCGCTAATGCCTCCAGGTTAAAATAAATCTGCAGGATTTAATACCACCATTGTATTACGACGCACAAGCACATTTTAGTCCCCTAGGCCGCGCTGCGATGATGACATGTACAGGTCCTTTGGTATATTGTCAGAGGAATAAGAATTAAGGCGTGGTGGTGCAGTAGACAATTTTTCATAGATAATGCTTTGACACTACTATGATGAACTGTTTTATGATAACCATGTTTGTTGAGAATGTGGAAGTAGCTTCCTGTCATTTCTGGTTAACTTCCTTTAGTAAATAATACCATAGAGAATACCATAGAGAACTCCCAAAATACTTTCTAGAACTCTCAAACTTTCAGATCCATATTCATATCCATACAGAACAGACATCACAAACCCAGGCACGGAAACATCTCAGTGCTGAGTCTCTTTTATACGTAGATAAAGGAGGCCAAGATAGCAGACTTTTTGTTACAGTATTAATGTATTCCATTTGTTGCTAGTATGAGTGCAAATCCCTCTACTGGCATTCTTATGGGAGCTGCTCCCCACGACATACGGTGCTGTGTGTGTCTGCCATCAGGGGTTTCCGACCTCTGGTACCCAAACCCAGCATGTGGTTGCAGGGGCGTCATGGACACCAAACATCTGAAGGGTCACAAAGCTGTGGCCCCCGTCCATAAATTGGGGAATTTTGTATTTTTCAAACACTTGAAACAGCTTTTTCCTGCCATCTAGAGCCATAATCATTATGCTTAATTCTACGTAAAAAAATATGCATATTTTTCTGCATATCGAAGCATGCCTCTTGAGCGGTCTATGTTTCTTTTTTAAAGAAACTAAATTTGCATCTCTGCTAAAATCTGGGTAAAAGATTGAAAGGAATTTCATTTGGAGTTTCTCCTATTCTTCTCTGCAGATTCCCTCAAGCTCTGTCAGGTTGGATGAGGAGCGTTGCTGCACAGCTATTTTCAGGTCTATCCAGAGATATTCGATCGGGTTGAAGTCCGGGATCTGGTTGGGCCACTCAAGGACATTCAGAGACTTGTCCCGAAGCCACTCCTGAGTTGTCTTGGCTCTGTGCTTATGGTCGTTGTCCTGTTGGAAGGTGAACCTTCACCCAGTCTGAGATACTGAGTGCTCTGGAGCAGGTTTTCATCAAGGATCTCTCCGTACTTTGCTCCATTCATCTTTCCCTCGATCCTAACTAGTCTCCCAGTCCCTTCCGCTGAAAAACATTCCCACAGTATGATGCTGCCATCACCATGCTTCACCGTAGGGATGGTATTGGCCAGGTAGTGAGCGGTGCCTGCTTTCCTCCAGACGTGACACTTGGCATTCAGGCCAAAGAGTTCAATGTTGGTTTCATCAGACCAAAGAATCTTGTTTCTCATGACCTGAGAGTCCTTTAGGTGATTTTTGGCAAACTCACCCGAATACGCAATTTGACCGGGCGGCCAGCCCTTGGAAGAGTCTTGGTTGTTCCAAACTTCTTCCATTTAATAATAATGAAGATCGCTGTGTTCTTGGGGACCTTCAATGCTACAGAAATGTTTTGGTACCCTTTCCAAGATCTGTGCCTCGACACAATCCTGTCTAGGAGCTCTATGGACAATTCCTTCGACCTCATGGCTTGGTTTTAGCTCTGATATGCACTGTCAACTGTGGGATCTTATATAGACAGGTGTATGCCTTTCCAAATCATGTCCAATGAATTGAATTTACCACAGGTGGACTCCAATCAAGTTGTAGAAACATCTCAAGGATGTTACATGCACCTGAGATCAATTTTCAGTCTCATAGCAAAAGGTCTGAATACTTATGTAAATAAGGTATTTCTGCTTTTTATCTTTCATAAATATGCTAACATTCCTAAAAACCTGTTTTCGCTTTGTCATTATGGGGTATTGTGTGTACATTGATGAGGGAAAATGTATTTAATTCATCCTAGAATAAGGCTGTAACATAACAAAATGTGGAAAAAGTGAATGGGTCTGAATACTTTTCGAATGCACTGTATATCCCTTTCATACTAAGATGTTTTTCTGCCAAGTTTACCATACCACCAACTTTCTTTATATCTGAAAGGTATTGCCGGTATCAAAGATGAAACTTTCATTGGTGCGCGCTAATAGCGGTTCAATCGGTGACGTCACTCGCTCTGAGACCTGAAGTGGTTGTTCCCCTTGCATTGCAAGGGCCGCGGCTTTTGTGGTGCGATGGGTAACGATGCTCCGTGGGTGTCAGTTGTTGATGTGTGCAAGGGTCCCTGGTTTGAGCCCAGGTTGGGGCGAAGAGAGGGACGGAACCTACACTGTTACACATGCACTACCCTCTTAAACTCCTGATGGTTGCTAGGCAGCTCAAGTTTTACCATCCTGGCAGTTCTAAACTTGCAAAGCATGTCACTTCGCCCATCTATTCACATAGCCCACCACTAAGCATGCACTGTTTTCTTTACCTCAACTTGATGGATCCATAAAGAACTGAAGACGAAAATATTGGAATATAGTAGGCTAATGCAATTGAAGGCACGTATTAATTTTTTTGCTTAGTGAAACTCCCAGTCATCCAATCCACACAGTGTGTGTGGTCAACTAGATTATCATTTCAGAACCGTTTTGATTGGGACAGAGTCATTATGCTGATTTGTGACAAGCGTGAATATAGGTTTGGATATTAGCTAGGCTACAATTAGGCCGGGAAAATGTTACTTCCTGATTATCTTGTCTAGTTGGCTCATTTATTAGAACATTTTGCCACGTTATGTATTTTAACATGTATTCTTTCTCTTTACTCGAAGTCGCTTAGTAGCCTAGGCCTACTCCCAACCAAAAGCCTGTGACTTCATTGACTTGTCTGATAATCAATCAATATGATTTTGTTTCACTGAATCTCTGTCTGTATAGGCTATTTGGTTAAATGGTTTCTGTCTGGGCAAATAAGTGGATGTGGTGTAGCTCATTTATTTGTTTGATCATCTATCACTGATCAGAAATATTTAGCATGTTACATACATACATTAGCAATAATCAGTGGTGACCCGTCATTCCGGGCTATTTTGAGGCCCACATTTTTAGGGGGCTTTCCTGTTTTGCATGTTATTTTGGCATTAATACGAGTCACATATCAGTTTGCAAACAGTGTAAAAATATATACATATACAAAATTGAGTTAATAAAGCTGTATACAAACATAGTCTCTTTTTTGATTTCTTGAGTAAGGCAGCTCCAAAATGCAGGTGTTTCAGAGTAGCTCAGTGCTTTCTGTGGTGGTGGGGCAAGCCAGCATTAAATACAGTGTTGCGCCGTGATTGGCTCAGTGTTCTGTCACTCATGGGGACATTACGTCACTGCCAAGTCTAAGGGTAGACCTAAAAAATTCTAGCCCCTTGAGTGCTGCCATAGAGTTACATTATAAGTGCCCATCCAAGAAGGCTTAAGGTCATTGGCCACAGATAAAATGACATCAAATCATGTTATATCTACAGTAGCTTTGATTCGTACTGGTCATGTCAACATCATATTTTCAAAATCTTAGCTAGCATGCATCATCATGAACCAAGTCGACAATCTACTGGCAAATCCTTTTTAATCCTTGTCATATAAAGAGAAATAATGAAGAGAAATTATACATAAAACATATCGGTGCTTATCGGCCATTGGACATAAACATTACACAACAAGTTGGAAACCACAAATTCAACAATGAGTGGTTTGGAAGGAATCTTTGGCTAACTGCAAGCACTGCAAAGCAATCAGCCTGCTATTCAGTGGAGTGGCTGTGTGGTCCAAATCTAAGATTACGTGCCTCTTTTCCTAGTTTAAAATGATAAACATTCAACATTGGCCATGCTGTCAATGAAGAATGATTTGTGCCTCGCTCAAAATGACAGTTAACTCTGAACTGCAAAATCTGACTTTAGTGAGTTCAAGACAACTGGGAACTCGGGAAAAACTAGCTACGACTGGGAAAATAGCTTTTTGAACTTTCATCCAACGCTGAATTGTAAACTCGGAACTCGGGCCTCTTTATAGAGCTACGACGTGAAGATCATGAGTTCCCAGTTGTCTTGAAAGTATCATAAATCCAGAGAATGCCAGATTTGCCCACGAAGGACCGCCGTGCCACCTTCCTGTTCAAGTGAGCACAGCACAACAAGGTGAGTACAAAAATGTATTGTATGCTGCTGCATACAGTGGGGGAAAAAATATTTGATCCCCTGCTGATTTTGTACGTTTGCCCTCTTACAAAGAAATGATCAGTCTATAATTTTATTAGTAGGTTTATTTGAACAGTGAGAGACAGAATAACAACAAAAAAATCCAGAAAAACGCATGTCAAAAATGTTAGAAAATGATTTGCATTTTAATGAGGGAAATAAGTATTTGACCCCTCTGCAAAACATGACTTAGTACTTGGTGGCAAAACCCTTGTTGGCAATCACAGAGGTCAGACGTTTCTTGTAGTTGGCCACCAGGTTTGCACACATCTCAGGAGGGATTTTGTCTTCTCCAAGTCATTAAGGTTTCGAGGCTGATGTTTGGCAACTCGAACCTTCAGCTCCCTCCACAGGTTTTCTATGGGATTAAGGTCTGGAGACTGGCTAGGCCACTCCAGGACCTTAATGTGCTTCTTCTTGAGCCACTCCTTTGTTGCCTTGGCCGTGGGTTTTGGGTCATTGTCATGCTGGAATAGCCATCCACGACCCATTTTCAATGCCCTGACTGAGGGAAGGAGGTTCTCACCCAAGATTTGACGGTACATGGCCCCGTCCATCGTCCCTTTGATGCGGTGAAGTTGTCCTGTCCCCTTAGCAGAAAAACACCCCCAAAGCATAATGTTTCCACCTCCATGTTTGATGGTGGAGATGGTGTTCTTGGGGTCATAGGCAGCATTCCTCCTCCTCCAAACACGGCGAGTTGAGTTGATGCCAAAGAACTCCATTTTGGTCTCATCTGACCACAGCACTTTCACCAGTTGTCCTCTGAGTCATTCAGATGTTCATTGGCAAACTTCAGACGGGCATGTACATGTATTCTTGAGCAGGGGGACCTTGCGGGCGCTGCAGGATTTCAGTCCTTCACGGTGTAGTGTGTTACCAATTGTTTTCTTGGTGATTATGGTCCCAGCTGCCTTGAGATCATTGACAAGATCCTCCCGTGTAGTTCTGCGCTGATTCCTCACCGTTCTCATGATCATTGCAACTCCACGAGGTGAGATCTTGCATGGAGCCCCAGGCCGAGGGACATTGACAGTTCTTTTGTGTTTCTTCCATTTGCGAATAATCGCACCAAATGTTGTCACCTTCTCACCAAGCTGCTTGGCGATGATCTTGTAGCCCATTCCAGCCTTGTGTAGGTCTACAATCTTGTCCCTGACATCCTTGGAGAGCTCTTTGGTCTTGGCCATGGTGGAGAGTTTGGAATCTGATTGATTGCATCTGTGGACAGGTGTCTTTTTTACAGGTAACAAGCTGCAGTTAGGAGCACTCCCTTTAAGAGTGTGCTCCTAATCTCAGCTCGTTACCTGTATAAAAGACACCTGGGAGCCAGAAATCTTTCTGATTGAGAGGGGGTCAAATACTTATTTCCCTCATTAAAATGCAAATCAATTTATAACATTTCTGACATGCGTTTTTCTGGATATTTTTCTGTGATATTCTGTCTCTCACTGTTCAAATAAACCTGCCATTAAAATGATAGACTGATCCTTTCTTTGTCAGTGGGCAAACGTACAAAATCAGCAGGGGATCAAATACTTTTTCCCCCACTGTAAATGACATGATATGTATACAGTAGCTAAGTAATACTAAGTGTATGTTGTGTAGTAAGCTGTTAGTAGCCCATGTGCCTCACCCTAATAATTTGGTTTATTTTCACCTCTTAATTTCACCTACTGTTCTGACTTGGTGGTGCACATGTAGCCTTTAACCTGTTTTTGAGAAATGTAATCATTGAATATTGTAAGAGCTTTCATTGTCTGCTTATATGCCCCCTTTATTTATCCTACGGTTCTGACTTGGTGTACAGGGAGAACACTATAAGAATGGCCCATGTTCTGAATTACGTTGCTGTACATTTCAAAAGTGCTGAGAAAATAGTTATGACTACGTCCGTCCTAGCACGCTCATTAATATCTTAATCGAAATTACGGATTGCCTCTTATCCACTCTTCATCCCCTTATGCCATAGTTTGTACATCTCAACTGTCAGTAGAAAACACATTTGTTAAAGCAAATCAGCCATATCAGTAATTTTTTTTAAAGGCAGTAAATGAGGCTGAATGAACTGTTTCACTGCCAGACAAGACTCCGCTGATAGCCAGGTGTAGCAGTGGTAAGGAGTTGGGACTGCTGTTGAGACTGCTTTTGAGACAGCTTTATGTAGGCCCTAACAGTTTGTGGGCAGCGTTTGTCACTGTTATAGTGCAATTAATGTATTGTTCAGTGTTGTTTAGTGTTTAACCCAACCAAGATTTACATGCTAAAATCGTCATTGGAAATAATGTAGCCTAAATCAAGAGTAGACCTAGGCCTATTATTTTGCTCGACAGGCAACTCCAAAAGCCTGCAGAGGTTGTGAAATATGAACAAGACTCACATGCTTTTAAAAATAGGATTGCTATTATTTTCTATTGGTATCATGACAAATATATGACCAAACGCCTGCTCCCTAACAAAGTGGAGTGAGGGGAGGAAAAAGATGAAACGCGGATCAAAAAAGCATGGGCTTGGACTCCGTTTCAAAAGATAATTTATATGACAGCGATTCCAGACGTTGCAGCCAAAATACAGTAAATCCTATGTGAAAGCAGTTTTATTCAGTACATTTAGTTATTGCTTGCATTTCTAAAGTCTACCAAACTTACCAGCAGGCATGCCAGCTAAGATAGTTAGACAAGCAAGCTACACTAACTTGATTGATAGCCTGATATGACTTATTGGTAGCTAGTTATGAGGTTGAGAACCTATCTGGGTTAGCTAAAGCCAACTTCATAAAATTGCTAAGTGGCTAGTAATTTCTTTACTTTTTTTACAGGACAAATCTGAGGGGGCATGTGCCTCTGTGTGATTGGTTGCTATTGTGCTCAAACGGTGCCACCTTGGATCACAGCACAGACCAGCAGCTGGGGGTTTCATCATTCCTGATTTCATGGTTTCTATTGGTCCTGCCAAAACGTTGTGGAATTTAGCTTCCAGGTCAAGAGAGAACGAAGAGTTCATTGGGGGCAACTGATTATAATAATACACCCGATACTTTGATAAAGCCAGAAAGATAATGACTCTCTTTAGTTGGTTGATATTTACTGTGAGCAATAGGAGAACTGACCCTGTATCCCCCTCCAGGACGACCCTGAACTTCTCATCATGGCCTTGTCATGAACATGCACCCTTGCTAAGTGGTGTAAAACACATCTCTCCTCTCTCTTTATCTCGCTCTCTGAGCTTGGACACCCGTGTCCCAGCCCTCCCTGGGCTTCAAAGCAAAACAGCAACAAAGACTTTGGTTGTCCTCTTTACGCGGCCAGCGCAGTGTTGTGAACCCAGGAGGGAGCAAGACAGTCTCTGTGCACTTAGCCCATATAACATTGTCATAGTACACTGCGTGCTGCTACCCAGCACTTTGGCGCAGATGCATTAGCTGTACCCTTCTACACCAAGTCTGGCGTAGGCTGCTAGGTTCACAACAAGCGGGCTCTGGGGTAGGAGAGGTTGGGATGTCTGTGTCCCATCGGTGAGGTGCAGTGGACAGCGACAGATATCCCACATCGTGTAGTGGGAAAGTGCTGCTTTGGGTTGTAAAAATAGCCACCAAAGACCAAGCCACCAGACGATGCAGACAAATGTCAAAGATGTGTCCGTTAAGAAAATAATTTTATGGGTGCCTTTGCAGGAGACTGGATCTAGGACTTTTTGTTGTGCTCCACTTTCAATGAATCCAACACAAGTTAGAGCAGACTCATTACAGTACAGAAACATCCATTCCCACGGGGACACACCCTTCCAAACCATCCATGAATAGGATCACTCAATATTTCATGGAATGGCTGCATCGTGGGGCAACCCACCATCTGCAGAAGGCATGAGGGACTTCCGTTGGAGCTGACTGTAAAAGACCTGCCATGATTGACACTTTCAGCCAGTTGCTTCCCATTTCCCTCTAAGTCTTCCTGCCTACACGGGCAATCGGGCAATTTTCTTGACATGACCAGACCAGGAAATCCTCCACCGAGTTACAGCGTATATAACCAAGGACCCATATACAAGCAATTCAGCCTCACTTGATGCTAGTGAATAAACGCTGGACTGAAAGTCTACTTTGCATTACAAAATAGGCCTTTTCTTGAAACTGTAGCTTAAAATGCTTTAGAAGAGATAGAAAGCTGCTACCTGCCTGCTCACACTAAGTAATTACTACAGTGCCCGAGGGCAAGAGAGAGGGAAGGTTTTAGACTTAATTTAGTGTGAATCCAGTAATTCATTACCCACATCTGGGGCAGCTAATTGGGGAGGTCAATCCTCCAGACGCATTTTCAGAATTCAGTAAAATAATTGTGGAGACCACAACTGAATCCTAGGAACACTGGCTCAAATTGCCATTTTGCATCTACGCAGCTTAACTTCAAGACTGATAACAGACATCTGAATACCACACTGGAAATATACTGAACAAAAATATAAACGCAACATGTAAAGTGTTGGTCCCATGTTTCAGGAGGTGAAATAAAAAATCCAAGAAATGTTCAATACGCACTAAAAGTGAGCATTTCTCCTTTGCCAAGATAATCCATCCACCTGACAGATGTGGCATATCAAGAAGCCGATTAAACAGCATGATCATTACACAGGTGCACCTTGTGCTGGGGACAATAAAAGGCCACTCTAAAATGTGCAGTTTTGTCACACACCACCACAGACGTCCAAAGTTTTGAGAGAGTGCAATTGGCACACCTACCACAGGAACGTCCACCAGAGCTGTTGCCAGATAATTGATCTGGCAACAGCAGGATCGTCTGAGACCAGCCACCTGGACAGCTGATGAAACTGAGGAGTATTTCTGCATGTAATATAGCCCTTCTTGGGGAAAAACTCATTCTGAGTGAGTGGGCCTTGGTCCCAAGTGGGGGTGGGGCTACACCCTTCCCAGTCATAGAAATCCATAGATTAGAGCCTAATTAAATGATTTCAATTGATTTCCTTATACGAACTAACTCAGTAAAATCATTGAAATGGTTGCATGTAGCATTTGCATTTATGTTCAGTATATAAAACACATGTAGTCTTGGTGAAATAAAGGATCCCAGAAATGTTCCATATGGACAAAAAGCTTCTCTCATTCTGTGCACAAATGTGTACATCCCTCTTAGTAAGAATTTCTCTTTTGCTAAGATAACCCATCCACCTGAAAAGGTGTGGCATATCAAGAAGCCGATTAAACAGGATGATCATTACACAGGTGCACCTTGTTCTGGGGACAATAAAAGGCCACTAAAAAGTGAAGCTTTGTCACAACACAATGCCAGATGTCTGAAGTTGAGGGAGTGTGCAATTGGACATTCCCGCAGACAGCATGCCACCAAAGCTGTTGCCAGAGAATGTAATGTTTATTTCTCTACCATTAGCTGCCTCCATTTTAGAGATTTTGGGGCCTCAACCGCAGACCACGAATATGGTGGCGTATGGCTCGTTGATGTCAACGTTGTGAAAAGTGACCCATGGTGGCAGTGGTGTTATGGTATGGGCAGGCATAAGCTACAGACAACGAACACAATCGCATTTTAAATCGCTGGCAATTTCAATGCAGATACCATTACAAGATCCTGAGGACCATTGTCGTGCCATTCATCTGCCGCAATCGCCTCATGTTTCAGCATAATGCACAGCCCCATGTCTCAAGGATTTGTACACAATTCCTGGAAGGTGAAAATGTCCCAGTTCTTCCATGGCCTGCATAGTCACCAGGCATGTCACCAATTGAGCATGTTTGGTATGCTCTGGATCAATGTGTACGACAGCATGTTCCAGTTCCCGGCAATATCCAGCAACGTCGCACAGCCATTGAGTGGGACACCATTCCACAATCAACAGCCTGATCAACTCTATGCAAAGGAGCTGTGTCGCACTCCATGCTACAAATGGTACTCACACCAGATACTGACTGGTTCTGAACCAGACCCCCACTTTTTTTTTTAAGGCATTTACCAACATATCCATAGGTTAGGGCCGAATGAATTTATTTCAATTCACTGATTTCCTTATATGAACTAACTCAGTAAAACCTTTGAAATAGTCATTTATATTTTTGTTCAGTATATATGTGACTCATTTGTCATTCTCATTGTACCAATACATAGAGCTTTTGACTGTAGCAATCTAATAAGACAAATTACAAAGTCCAGTCCACTGGATTTGGTGTTTTATTTTGCAGTTCTTTACATTTTAGAAAAAGAATCCAAGAATTTTCCCTCCTGTGTGTTTTCGTCTGGCTTCTTCGTGGTCCATGATGCCAGCTGAGGTGGTGAGCACAATGTATCTGAAGAAACAGACAAGGTGTGTAAGACATGAGTTTATATACATTCACAACAGGCAGAATTACATTAATGGAAAGCAGAGGGAAAGACCATGAAACACCAGGAAAACAGTTAAGACAAACCCAGTTGTACCCCTTCTAAAGCAACAACAGTCGGTTCCATTGATGCCATACAACACTTAAGCATTTCCTAACCTCATCCTTCAAACACCTGCTATAAACCAACCAACTGAAAACTACGGAGGGGTTTTTACGGTACTGTATTGCTCTCCACTCCTGAACCAGGACCACTTTTCAGCAGTAACTATGTAGCCTCCATTTATATTGTATGGAGGCCAATATGATCCTAAACATTCAATGCTTTTCCAATCAAGCAATGTTAGCAATGCATGTGGATGTACAGAGTGAAGCCTAACACAACAAGCAATGTATGTGGATGTACAGAGTGAAGCCTATCATAACAAGAAATGCATCAAGGCGGTAAAACTATTCCTGATAGTGACTATCCAAATCACATTCAATCTTTACTTTTAGAGGCAACAAATGTTATGAAGTCATACAGGGGGACTGGAATAAAAGCCTGCACACCCATTAGCTCTCCTGGAGGATGGTCGACCACCCTTTATGAAAAACATTACAACCAAATATGTCTCATGCCTTTTGAAATAATTTGCTCATTCAATATATCAAATGGCTATGTAGGCTACTCATCGTTTTATTCATCTGAATCAACCCCACAAAATTTATTCAGGAAATGTAGCTTTTCGAGTTTAGTCATATTTATCTTAGAAGTGTAATTCTGATCCTGTCTGATGTAGATTTTTATTTAATTGATCAAATATTTATACCATTCCTAAACAAATTACATTAACAGAAATAAAACTCAAACTTGCCCTAAACTTTTGGGATCCTGGAAAACACCATTTTAAAATTCCATGACCTTTCCAGGATTTCCATGACCGTACGAACCCTGACCATGTTGCCAAAATTCAGTCCATCTTCAATAGCGCAAACCATATAAGTGTGCTAAGTCACATCAAATGAGCACCAACACAAACCTCCCCCCACCCCCACCCCCCACTGGCCTGGATATGGGGTAGTTTATAAATGCATTAGACTCATGCAGGACCTAGGTTGACATGCTTTCGCTCTATTTAGCTAGTAATAGGCTGCATTTGGTTATGATGGCATATAATAAAAAGCTGTGTAATATAATGTAGCAATGCAAGACATTCTATTCTTTAAAATTGCAGTAATTATATAAAATGTTGTTTCTAAAGTACATCAATTTAACCTGTTAGGGCTAGGGGGCAATATTTGCACGGCTGGATAAAAAAATGTACCCGATTTAATCTGGTTACTAATCCTACCCAGTAACTAGAATATGCATATACTTATTATATATGGATAGAAAACACCCTAAAGTTTCTAAAACTGTTTGAATGGTGTCTGTGAGTATAACAGAACTCATTTGGCAGGCAAAACCCTGAGACATTTTCTGACAGGAAGTGGATACCTGATGTGTTGTATTACCTTTAAACCTATGCCATTGAAAAACACAGGGGCTGAGGAATATTTTGGCACTTCCTATTGCTTCCACTAGATGTCACCAGCCTTTACAAAGTGTTTTGAGTCTTCTGGAGGGAGATCTGACCGAACAAGAGCCATGGAACGATGATGGCCCATTAGACACCTGGCGCGCGAGTTCATGTTGGGTACCCTAGTTCCAATACGTTATAAGAGAGAATGCATTCGTCCACCTTGAATATTATTCATGTTCTGGTTAAAAAAGGCCCTAATGATTTATGCTATACAACGTTTGACATGTTTGAACGAACGTAAATATATTTTTCCCCCTCGTTCATGAAGTGAAGTCCGGCGGGCTTAGATCATGTGCTAACAAGACGGAGATTTTCGGACATAAATGATGAGCTTTTTTGAACAAAACTACATTCGTTATGGACCTGTGATACCTGGAAGTGACATCTGATGAAGAGAATCAAAGGTAATGGATTATTTACATAGTATTTTCGATTTTAGATCTCCCCAACATGAGGGCTAGTCTGTATCGCAACGCGTATTTTTCTGGGCGCAGTGCTCAGATTATTGCAAAGTGTGATTTCCCAGTAAGGTTATTTTTAAATCTGGCAAGTTGATTGCGTTCAAGAGATGTAAATCTATAATTCTTTAAATGACAATATAATATTTTACCAATGTTTTCTAATTTTAATTATTTAATTTGTGGTGCTGACTTGACTGCCGGTTATTGGAGGGAAACGATTTCCTCAACATCAATGCCATAGTAAAACGCTGTTTTTGGATATAAATATGAACTTGATAGAACTAAAAATGCATGCATTGTCTAACATAATGTCCTAGGAGTGTCATCTGATGGAGATTGTAAAAGGTTAGTGCATCATTTTAGCTGGTTTTATGGTTTTGGTGACCCTGTCTTTGAATTGACAAAACATTACACACAACTCTTGTAAATGTACTGTCCTAACATACTCTAAATTTATGCTTTCGCCGTAAAACCTTTTTGAAATCGTAAAACGTGGTTAGATTAAGGAGATGTTTATCTTTCAAAGGGTGTAAAATAGTTGTATGTTTGAAAAATTTGAATTTTGACATTTATTTGGATTCAAATTTGCCGCTCTTGAAATGCACCTGCTGTTGATGGAGTGCACCACGGGTGGGACGCAAGCTAGCCCATAGAGGTTAAGGAATAGGACGTTGCCCCTTTAAGATGAGGGCTTTTCAAAAGAGATATTGACATGGCTACAGCAGGCCAGCCAAGACGAATGCTAGGTGTCCTTTTGTAGCTTTCTTTTTGCAGACTATCAATAGTTGCCATTAGCCAACCTATTGCAATTTTCTCAGTATTGATGGTTTACTTTTGTAAATCACTTCCCCTAAAACAAATAAGCGCAGCGAGTGGCTTGATAAATGCTTATTTTTACTCTGGACAGTTTGTGTGCCACGTGAACGCCTCACGTGCGGCCGAGTTCAAGAAGTTGCGAGTTTAAGTTGAATGAACTGCCAATTATATTGCTCAAATACAAATAGCATGACTTTTCCGCCTGTAGCCTTCTAAGGTTTTCTATGGCACTGACACAGGTAAACGTCATAGATGGAATGCCAAAATGCGCCAACTATAGATGGGTTAGCTGACAATGGCAAGAAAACAATGCACATGCTTTTAATGGGGCAGAAGTCCAAGCATTGTTGTGGATGGCCAGATAGCTAGCAAGAATGATAAGAAACTGCCCTGTGGGGAATCGTGACTTGTTTCAGCTAGTTCATCTCATTCTTGATGCCATGTCTTGTTGAGGTGTTTTGACTGATTTCACGTCATTGCTAATGGCTAAAGTTCGCTACCTAGCAAACCAACCACTGTAACAATGTATTTGAGAGACAAGCGCTTATTGTGCAAATTTAGGTTTTCAAAAACGATTGGAGACGAAATACAGTCCACATGTGAACAACTTAACTTCATTGGGGTAGGGGGCAGTATTTTCACATCCGGATGAAAAGCGTGCCCAGAGTAAACTGCTTGCTACTCAGGCCCAGAAGCTTGGATATGCATATTATTAGTAGATTTGGATAGAACGTTTCTAAAACTGTTTGAATAATGTCTGTGAGTATAACAGAACTCATATGGCAGGCAAAAACCTGAGAAAAATCCAACCAGGAAGTGGGATATCTTAGGTTTGTAGTTTTTCAAGTGATTGCCTATCCAATATACAGTGTCTGTGGGATCATATTGCACTTCCTAAGGCTTCCACTAGATATCAACAGTCTTTAGAACCTTGTTTCATGCTTCTACTGTGAATGGGAAGAGAATAAGAGCTCTAGGAGTCAGGTGTCCCAAAATAAGGCATGAGCTCAGTCACACACGTAGCCGAGAGAGCCGAGTTCCTTTTAATTCATGAAGACAATGGAATTATCCGGTTGGAATATTATAGCAGATGTGATAAAAACATCCTAAAGATTGATTCTATACATCGTTTGACATGTTTCTACAAACTGTAATGCAACTTTTTTGACCTTTCGCCTGGACCCAGTGCATGCGCTTACTGCATTTGGAATAGTGAACTGAACGCACGAACAAAAAGGAGGTATTTGGACATAAATATGGACTTCATCGAAGCAAAAACAAACATTTATTGTGGAACTGGGATTCCTGGGAGTGCATTCCGATGAAGATCAAAGGTAAGTGAATATTTATGATGCTATTTCTGATTTTTTTGTTGACTCCAACATGGTGGGTATCTGTATGGCTTGTTGTCTGAGCGCTGTACTCAGATTATTGCAAAGTGTGCTTTCGCCGCAAAACGTTTTTGAAATCTGACACAGCGGTTGCATTAAGGACAAGTTTATCTTTAATTCTTTGAATGACAGTTGTATATTTTATCAACGTTTATGATGAGTATTTCTGTAAATTGATGTGCTCATTCACTGGAAGTTTTGGAGGCAAAACATTTCTAAACATTACACACCAATGTAAAATGGGGTTTTTGGATAAAAATATCGACTTTATCGAACAAAACATACATGTATTGTGTAACATTGAGTCCTGGGAGTGTCATCTGATGAAGAGCATCAAAGGTTAGTGATTAATTTTAGCTGTATTTCTGTTTTTTGTGACACCTCTCCTTGCTTGGGAAATGGCTGTGTGGTTTTTCTTGTCTAGGTGCTGTCCTAACAATCTAATGCTATGCTTTTGCCGTAAAGCTTTTTTGAAATCGGACACTGTGGTTGGATTAACGAAAAGTTCATTTTTTAAAATGGCGTATAATACATATATGTGTGAGAAATTTGAATTATGAGATTTTTGTTGTTTTGAATTTGGCGCTCTGCTATTTCATTGGCTGTTGGCGAGTAGGACGCTAGCGTCCCACATACCCAAGAGGTTAAGCCAGCCCTGTCGGTTTTTCCACATAGTTGCGGACAAGTCATTGTGACACACCCATTGGATTTATCAGTCCACACATCACACAGATCAATAAATCTGTGACCGTGCCCTCACTACATCCGCCATTGGACTTATGTAAAGTTGAGAGCAATTTCATGCACATACTGATATTGACAGAACATACTCAAACATTCAACCATTCACCCCCTTTCCTACATGCAGGTCAAATCCTGTTCAAGAGGCTGCAGCAATCATATTTCCATGGATGCATTCAGTAGAAAGTGGGAGCACACAGAGGACACTCAGTCCCAGGGACTTAAGTTGCCCACCCCCAACTTATGATAAAGGTTTTAGTTCCCGTTGCCCAGGCTGCCCTCATCTTTTCAAAGAAAGTGCATTTCAAGGACCGTTCCAATCTCCAAACTAGCCAGCTCACCAGCATCAATAAATACTAGACTAATGCTGCATTTGCTTGCTCTCAATATTATCGGAAGCTGAACATTGAGACACGGAAATAAAAGGTTGCTTTGACAACCTTTTAGTTGCTTTGACATCCAAATAAACGTTCAGAGATTTAAAGCCTGTGAAACTCGGGGCACAATTTTATACACCCCAAAGGAGCACATTAACACAACATCAAGAGATGCATTCATACATGAAACACCGTAGCAAAAAAGTTGCCACTAATGAATACCTCCCTATTCACAAAGTTCCACTGCACAACCGTGATACGGCCACTCCAACATTCATGCCACCATTAGGGTGCTGCTGACTGAATCTCACCCGAACTGTCTTGAGGGCAGGAGGTTGTTCTGCCACTTCTCCAGATCCTTCAACTGGAGGTCAAAACGAGGGCTGATCACACCACACTGAAATGAGCAAAAGAAAGATTAGAAGTGACAGATTCAAATATACAATTACGCAGGTAGGCTGATAATGCCACAACGCAGAATATGAGCAGGGGAAAAAAACATGTCAGAGAAGATGAGCAAAACAGAGGGGCCAGATAGTCTATCAATCTACCCCAACACAAAAGACGAGTAAAATGAAGTAGAATGGCACTCAAAAGGTCTGATGGTAGTCCTTGTGATGCAGTATATTTAAAAAAAATTACCTTGTTCAGCCTGCCAGTGAGATTGACGACAATTTTCCCAGCTCTGTGGTCGTCGATGATCTCAAACTCACCAATGTAACCTGGGGAAACAAGGGAGGCAGGGAATCAAAACCAAGTACAGGGCTCAAATTCAGATCCCTCAACCAGGGGTAAGCAATTCCCCTCCTGGAGGGAAGCGGGTTATGCAGGCTCATGGTCCTACCTGTAACTGACACCTGCACATCTTGTTGACCTCCCCCTTGACTGGACCCATACCACTTACAAAACAGATTTTACATTTACATCATTTAGCAGACGCTCTTATCCAGAGCGACTTACAAATTGGTGCATTCACCTTATGATATCCAGTGGAATGATACATTTCAGTAACTCACCGTGCTTCATCATGACGGTCAGGAAACGTACAATGACCTTCGAACACGGCCGGATCAGAACCTGGCGTTTCCCACGTTTCTCAGCATTGTTGATGCTTTTGAGCGCATCCGCAAGAACGTTCATGCGCACCATGATGCCTGTCGATCAGAGATACATAAAAAAAGTTAATTAGTTTAGGAGTTGTAAGGCAACCAACTAGTTAATAGTAAACATTCAGTCTAACAGTGGTTTGTTCTCCTAGTAACATGCTGTGAAACTGGCAAGCTAACGTTAGCTTGCCAGTTTCACAGCATGTTATTAGGAGAACAAACCACTATTAGAGTAGCTAACTATTGACTTGACAAATAAGCCAGCCAACAAACTGATTGTAAGCTAGCTCAATTGTAGGTAGATGTACACCATTGAGTATGTAATGACAATTTGAGTATAGGCTTACCTAACGTTAGCCAAGATATTGCCTAGCAAAGTATTGCCCAACTAGCTGGTTAGCTAGCGTTACGTGGTTACTTTGGTGAAGAAAATAGAAGGCGACATACTAAGGTAGCAACCTCGATAGATATTATGCTAGCTATCCAAATTACCTGGTAAGAGCTAACCGTCTACATTTCACTGGCCAAGACATAACATTCGAATGGCTAACGCTAGCGCCAACAATTTCAAAACTGGGACAAACGTTGGGTGGGTCCTTTGATAAGAAATTAGAAGAGGTTTGCACGACCATGCAGACACGTTTAACCACCACCATCGTGACTGTCTACCACGCATGGAAGGTCTACATGTACGGGCCAAGCTAGCTAGAAGAGTTGGTTGGCCAACCAAACTGTACTATTAACATGTATACCGTATCTCGACAATAAAGCAAATGTGTCGACTACTTAAGAACACAACGTAATTAGCCTAGCAGTAATAATTGTCGGGTTTTATTCATATGCTCTAGCTACCGATACAACACACCAGCAAAATGGACAGTGATGGGAACTTTACCAATCACAAGGCAAAACACCAACATCTCACAACATATCGACACAATAACCATTTCATGACATTAGGACATTATTAAACGTTTATATAATTTCATAAATGGAGTTTTAGACGGCTGGATGGGTTAGATTTGGGAAAGATTGACAATGAGATTTTAGAGGGGGCCCTTACCGGTTCTGCAATATGGCGGAAAGAGGAAGTAGGAAGACCTAGCGATGCATTATGGGCAAAAACGAAGATTTTTTACGACTAGTTCACGCGATCACCAGCTGAAAACCTGATAAAAAATAAGGTTGATAATGAAATATATATATTATATTTATTCAGTGATTAAGATGCAAATGCATCCTTATTTTACAGTCTAATTACTTTATTTTCCCTTTAGTCTAATGCAAACAAACTTCCAAGTTGATAAAACAGAAGCATTCAATTCATATTGCCGATTATATTTCTGCAAGAAATAAAGATTTCTAAATTAAAGACAAATCTACCAAGATATTTTAAATGTGTCGGTAAGAAAATGTAAACGTCCAAAACATATTACAGTCTTTCTGAAACATCTCTGATGTCTCTTTTTTCATATTTACAGTAGTAGTTGGGGAGTCTGTAATCCCTTTTCAAACTATACTATCTTATGTGGGGTTTTGGTTTAAATCTAAACGATCGCCAACTAGTGGTTGGAGTGTGGGAAATAAATACAGTATGACGTTTTACCAGTAGGCCTACCGAGTAGATTATGCTTTATTGAAACCTGATGGAGGTTCAATCAAAGAAAAAGTAACAAAGCTCACTCTGAACAGGTTTTCAAGGATAATCCAACCTTTTATTTATTGTTATGTATTCAATTCAACATACATCCACTATATAATGCCTGTCAAGTTATAGTTCTGTTTACAAGTTAAATATTTCAATGAAAATAGGGTTCATTACATACAATTTAAAACGGTAGCAAATCAAACAATTCTGACTATAATTACCATACAATAGATTAGATATAATCACATTAAATGAACCTTTAATGATGTAAATGATGTAGATATTACAGTACATGACACACTAGCTGAGTAGTATCAACTACAGTGTTTTTGAAGAGGAAACATCACTTAAAAGGGCCCATGGGAAGATACATTAGGTTCAAACACACTTCACGGTAAACTCAAAGAAAGAAGAGATGGTCACGACCTTCTCTTGATAATATACAATATTATAAAGTATATATATATATATTATATATTATATATATATAAAGTCAATATTGTAATTGCAGCAGTAGTAGAAATGTGAGCAATATAAACTGTAGGCTGTGTGTGTGTGTGTGTGTGTGTGTGTGTGTGTGTGTGTGGTGTGTGTGTGTGTGTGTGTGTACAACACATTCAATAAAAGCTAGAGAATGGTCTAGGCACTGCAAGTGTCCTTGCAAGACAGTCCTTCATTCTCTGGCAGTGTTTGAGCTTGGCCATGGATCTAAAATAGCAGACTCATATAATATATCCTTCCAGTCAACCATCTACATTAAAATGTACATTTCCTCTGAATACTGTACCAGTCCTATGTTGGCAAGATGATAAAATGTGCCAATAGCTTATTCAAAAATCCTCAAAAGCAGTACGATTCACTTCACAAAATGTTGTTGAAGTTTTGTATAGTACATGTAGTTGGGTGAAAGTGTGTTGCAGGTTTGGTGTCTGACTGGTTAGCTACAGGTATCTGGCACTCCTCGTTCTCCCTTGAATCAAATCAAATGTGAGACACAACCCAGGGATAAACTGGAATCACTCCCCTCCCCTCTTTAAACTGTCCAGGAGAGGGACCCTGGAGACAAACTGTAACGTTACAGACAGACATACTGTAAGCCCAGTGACATACCCACCGGTCAAGACGGCATGGTAACAGTGGAGCACAATGGAATGGCTGAGCGGCACAAGAGAAGTAACCAGATTCTGTACCTTTCATGGTTACGTCATAACTCATAAAAAATGACCCTTTACTAAGCCAGAGAGTGGGCTTCTATACTCCTTGTCTTAGCCACCGTTACTGACCATGCTAGTTATAGAGCTACTGTCCCTCCTGAGGTCCAGGCCTAGTTTCTGGAGGTCCAGGCCCATGCCCACTAACATCTGGAGCAGGGTGAGCTCCTGCTGGGTGGCCTGGTCCACCAAGGCTGGGCAGGTGGGGTTGCACTGGGGCCAGTGGCAGGTGTCGATCAGGTGGAAGGGACAGCCCTTCAGGGGGGTCTTGCTGTTACGGTTGGCTTCTTGGAAACTCTTATCCCAGCACTGCAGAGCCCGGGGCAGGGTGGTGCCTTTGACTTGAAACGTCATCCAGTTACTAATATAAAGAACGAGGGAGAGAAGGAGAGGGGGAGGGAGGGAGGGAGGGAGAGAGAGAGAGAGAGAGAGAGAGAGAGGGGAGGGAGAGAGAGAGAGAAGGGGAGGGAGATAGCAAGAGGGCAGGAGAAAGAGAGAGAGAGAGAGAGAGAGAGAGAGAGAGAGAGAGAGAGAGGAGAGGGAGTGAATGGATGCCAGAGAAAGGGGAGATGATTGAAGTAGGTAACTGTGAGAAGAGAGAGAGCATGTTGTGCCACTTGAGCCCTGTATCTTCTCACAAGCAGTTTGCCTTGGCAGGCTGCGTCTCAATTGGTTCCCCAGCTGTGCCCTCCTTGTGTCCAGCCTCCAACACCACCACCATAACTACCATCAACATAGCCCTGCATTAGATTACAAAACTGTGAAAATATGATCCACCTACCTCCCGCTAGTATGATTAGGCAACCAGCTCCTCCCCTACACCCTGAGCTAATCACTCCTCCCATCTCCAACCCTGCCCTTTACCGTAACATAGGCTCCACCTTCTGCCCTGTCACTGACCCTATGTCCAGCTGGAGAGGTGTGTGTGCTAAGTGTGTGTGATTTTATGAGTGTATGTGTGTGTGTGTGTGTGTTCCCTTTTAAGTGTGTATGTGTTTGCTTGCTTAAAGCGCTGAGTTTGTTTGTGCACGTTTGTGTGTATGTAGGTGGGTGGGTGGGTGCGTGTGTGTGTGTGTGTGTGCGTCCGTGCGGGTGTGGGTGGGTGGGTGCGTTTGTGTGTGTGTATGTGTGTGTGTGTGTGGGTGTGTGTGTAAAGTGTGCTGGGGGGGTTAGTGAAAGTGTGAAATGTCATTCAGTGACACGCAGAATGCGGTTTGATGAACGAGCTACACAAAAGGAGTAGCATGAGCTCACTGGGTAGAGATGGGTCAGGGTAGGGGTGAGGGGTAGAGGGGACAGTGGATGTGCTTTTCAGGCCCCCGGGGAGTCAGATGTCCTTACCTTTTAGTGATCAATGTGTGGGACAGGCAGGAGGGTGCGAACACAGCCCTGCAACACACATCACAGCATAACGTCAGCACTGAGCAGCGTGACATATTTGATAGTGTTGGGAACATATGGAGAATATTGCTGTTGATTCATTTTTGCTAATTTTCCATTTCAGCTGATCAATAGTATACACTGACAGTACAAAACATTAAGAACACCTCGTCTTTCCATGACAGACTGACCAGGTGAATCCAGGTGAAAGCTATGATCCCTTATTGATGTCACTTGTTAAATCCAGTTCAATCAGTGTTGATGAATGGGAGGAGACAGGTTAATTACTTTTTTTAAGCCTTAAGAAAATGTAAACATGGTTTGTGTAAGTGTGCCATTGAGGGTGAATGGGCAAGACAAAACATTTAAGTGCCTTTGAACAGGGTATGGTAGTAGGTGACAAAAAAACACACCGGTTTGAGTGTGTCAAGAACTGCAACACTGCTGGGTTTGCGTGTATCAAGAATGGTCCACCACCCAATGGACATCCAGCCAACTAGACATAACTGTGGGAAGCATTGGACTCAACATGGGCCAGCATCCCTGTGGAACGCTTTCGACACCTTGTAGAGTCCATGCCCTGACGAATTGAGGCTGTTCTGAGGGCAAGAGGTGAGGTGCAACTCAATATTAGGAAGGTGCTCTTACTTGTTTTGATCACGAAACGTAGGTTTTGTGAATTCTTGGCCTGTATGTCATGGATCATTCTCAATCTCAGCTGTCTACCACATTCCACAGTCACTTCCGTCGCTGCAGCTGCACACTTACGTGACATCTTTGAGTGAGTTCTTGATATCCTTTCCCAGGTTCTGCATGTAGGTCCACTGCTGTTCTGACAGGGTCTGACCCCCAAGGTAGATATTCTCCACCCTCAGCTGCTCCTCATCAAACAGCCACTGCACCACAAACAGAGGGGCTATGACACACACACACGCGCGCACACACACACACACACACACACACACACACACACACACACACACACACACACACACACACACACACACACACACACACACACACACACACACACACACACACACACACACACACACACACACACACACACACACACAGTATGAGAACAGAGTTAGGGTGTTGCTTGTGTTTTATTGAGTAACATGAGGGATGTAACATTTATTGGTATCTTGATGGGTAACATGATGGACATAAAGTTTACTAGCATTCTGATTCACGACCCTTCAACTTTGATAGATGAAAGATACATTCTTACAAGATGATGGTAGGTAGTAAAGACACTCACAGGTCAGGGAGGAGTAGAGTTTGTGGCTGAAGAAGCACTGCCACTCCTCTCCTTTCTTGTACTGCTGCCGACACTTGTCTGGGACCACCCCGTTCCACAGCCTAAGAAAACAGCCATTGGAAGAAAAATGGCTTCCAGTGCGCATTGAACATAGACAGGGCAACTGTTATATGCTTAAATGATTGGTGAACTTCAAGCCAATGGAAATAAAGCTACAAGTGTGATGAGATGCAATGCTTTGTTCAGGGCATCTGTCATTATAAGGTCATAGAGACATGGATAAGCTGAAGGGAGAGAGACAGATGTGCTTTACTTGAGTCCTCTCTTGATGGCATCTACAGGTGAGCAGGAGACACTGTCTGGGCAGTCAGGAACCCTCTGCTGTTTACTCTCCAGAAACCAGCCCGAATCCACCAGGCCTCGAACCTGGGCCTCTGCCCCCAGCTGCTCCAGCTGACTGGACACCCTCTCAATGTTCAGTAGCACTCCCGTCCCTCCAGCACTGCAGGGGAGCAAAGAAACTGGGTAAAAAGTCTGTCCGTGACCGTTTCCCCGCATTGGCACACTGCCAATTGGAGCCAAAATGGCCGACAGCTAGCCACAATAATGCTATGCTGTCACAGTCAGACTTAACTGTGTGTTCTTGTTTTAGTCCTCAGGGTGTCCCACCAAACATGTTGCTAACCTGGGAAGAATCTCCAGAACTGTGTCATCCTTTATGGAAGAGGCCCCTAATAGACATTATGTCATTGTCCCACACTCTACGGCCAATACAGGACAGCGGAGTTCGTAAACATCTTCATGGTAGACAACAGTTACAGGACGTCCTAAAATAGACTCACTCTGTCAATGTGTGTGAGTGTGTGGAGATGGGTAGCGGAGACAGACGGTGCCAGACAACGGGGCTAGATTGGGAACAGTCCCAAAGCAGAGGAGAGGAACTCACCTTGTGCCAGCCAGCATGACAACCTTGGCCTGTTTGATGCCTTTAGGGACTAGGTCTTTGATGACCTCACGGATGATCAGGGAACCCATGAATGTATACTCAACTGGAGGGAAACATAGATATGCAATCAATAGAACAAACCACCATATTGAAATGGCTTTGGTGTTGAGGAAAATAATGAGGATCTGCTGGTGGTGAGAGGACCTACTGGCATCTTTCTCCTTCTCTTTTCCCGGGCCTCTCTTCTCCTTGGTGGCTGTGGGCCCTGTGCCACTCCACACGTCGCTGGAGCAGTACGGGATGAATCTGCAGAAGAGGAGATACACAGCTGGGTCGGAGCCACACACTCACTCGCGCACACACACGTATTCATGTATATATGTAATAGTATTAATGGCATCTACATGAGAGGTCCATCCCTCATTGTGAAGCAACCTGTCATGTTTGATATTCATCATCTCAGCCTCCTGTTGGCTTCTTCAATCACACAGATCCTGAGAACTTCAGTTAGCAGTACAGTATGAGCAGTACAGTATGTAGGACAACATGTACCGGTAAAATACAATAACCAGCGTGTTAACAAGCATACTTACACAATATTAGTGTTATACCAATGAGGGTTTTCTTCCGCCTGGGCTGACAATATTCCACTTCCTGTAAAGCAAGCAATAGAAAGTCAAGCAGAGACAGTGGTGACCTCTCATTGGACATACAGTAGGACACAACACTGATGTCATATGACAATCAACAACCCATGACACAATGTATATTGGGAATGGGACCAAACATGGACGCCCATGTAAAACATGTATGATGGATGAGGAGGATGCATTCTAAAACAGAAGGACCCCTACCTACCTTTGCGCGTTTGGGGCCAGTCGGATGAGGTCATGAGTCGCGGGATATTTTTATATCTGGTATCGCAGGAGTCTTTGTTGTAGCAGCACCAACCGCCTAAAAATAAGACACTAATATTAGCTTCTCACATCCGGTTTCAGAAGCTCAGAAAGGGAGACCCCCTTGTTAGCCCATTTCAGAGGCCTGAGAGGAATGGGAGAGGGAGGGTAACTGAGGCATCCACCTGCAGCTCCATCTGCTAGCCTCTGGCCAGGCTTCAGAACTGACGGAGTGTCTGTGGGGTCTGATGCACATGTATGGCAATGGACTGTTGAATAGAAACGGCAGGGATATAAATTGGTAGCTATTATGTAACTTCTTCCTAAAATCCCACCTGGGGTCCATTAATGGTTGAGCTATAATCTTAACCATACCTATGCTTATATGCATATTTAAAATGTAAATAAAATGTATGTCAAGTCTTTTGGAGCCATACCACCTGCTGAGAAAATACGCAATTTAACAAACTGTGGCATTTGTGACCTAATCAGATACTTGCCGTATAAAAGAGTGGACATCTTGGTACTTGTTGACCTGTATCCAACAGCAAAGTACCTCTGATGTAGAATATGTACGTTGGGACATTTCAACCGGCTGAAATGTTTGTTCTTAGAGGATGTGACACATCCGGTTCTAGGTCTCAGAATACACGTGTGATGTCACAACGCAATCCTCATAAATATCCCATAGCGACGGAGGGGCGAATGCCAGAGGAGGCGTCCAATCAGAGTGACAGACAGCCGCCGAAAAAGACGAAAAAGGGAAAGGAGATGACCACCGGTCCAGATGCCGATGAGGGCGTCACGCAAACATGCCACACGCTGACCTCTCAAGATCAAATTAACCAGATGAGTTTAAAATACACACCTTCTAGAAATATCAGCCATCGCTTACTCCCTTTGAACTCCTTTAGGTAAAACCTGTGGACCACAAATAAACATGGATGAAGGGCTGTGAATGGTGAAACCAAGAGAACACTGCTATATAGGGTCATGTGTTGGCCGATCCTCCAACCATAATCACTCATCATTGTAACTCCTTATCAAAAAAATGATGCTAAGTACCATAAAGTATGTGACAATTCCTGAATTCTTTTATTTCTTCAAAGTTCAACCACAAACTCTAATTCAAAGTCCTTTGATAGTAATTAAAACCATTTACCACTTGCCGTCACCAACTTAGATAGCTGACAACTGAGGACTAGATTACTACTGTATCTAATATCAAAACACATTACAGTGTAATAACAGCTGTAATAGCACTGATAAATACAAAAACATGAACAACTGAATAGTTATTTCAGTGTTTCACGGCACTATATGATTCCTTATCACATCCATTTTTTCTAAAATTGATAGATTGTACTCAGGACATAAGACAATCTCTAGAGCTTTTTTATTATCTAAACAGCCATCATTTGCCTCCATAAATAGTTTTCCAGAGCATCTTACCCTGCCGCTGTTCCATCGTTGCACGTGACCTGAGTGTTCTTGAGGACATGCAGCTTCATATCATCTGAAGCCTTGTTGTTCTGTGAAGCTGACTGCTGGGCTGCCGCCCGACCTCCAGAGTTACCCTCCCTGCCCGACTCCACTGGACCAGGATGGGGCTCATCTTCTGGGGCCGACTGCGCTGCCTCGGCCCCCTGGTTCTGGTTCTTCTTAGATGACTTGCCACTAGGTTTGGCATTGCGGTTGTTCTGGCAACAAATCTCCCCTATCAGCAGCAGGAAAACCACATGGCCCAGGATCTTCATAGTCAATCCAGCCTAAGAGGAGAGCACAAAACACGCTACATAAAACACTCAACTTATAGACACTGAAACACGCCATCCTTACTCAATGGTATAGGCGAGAGATGCAGTTTGGTTTAGAGTAATTGGGCGCCAGCATTGCAAAATGAATGAAGGTTAATGATATGTTAGGCAAATTGACTTAAAATACCAAACATCCTTTTCAAAAGTTAAAATAGTATAAAGCAATGATCAATAACAATCAGGATCCATTCAATTCCACAGAAAATCAACATACCCCTCTCAGTATCCAGTCCTGAAGAAGGTCACGTGTGAGGAAGGATCCTTGGGTAAAACAGAGCAGCGGTGCTACTGAGGAGACAGGTGAGGAGAGACTGTAGGTGAATGGATGCTGGCGTTGAGGACGGCGTGGCCAGTTTTTGGTAAAGGCTCTGGGTTGGCGGTGCACTTTATAGCGCCACCATATGGATCCTATTTCCCAGCATTCCCATTGAGCTGCCGCCAGGTTCTGACTGTGAGATGTGACGACACGCTGAGGGTGTTGGATGGTTAGTGGCGAGGAGAAAAGATAACACACGCTCTGCTGGACATATTTCAAGCACCCCCACCCACACCCACACCCACACATCCACCCACCTGACCCAGTCCCACAACAAGAAAAAACTATACGTCCCTCACCCCTTACTCTCCCCTCCTCTCATCCACCCCTCTACCCTCTGTTCGCCTGTGCTTTGATTTAAACACCTACATGGCTGGCATATCTGCAGCATAATCCTTTTGGGTGCCATGTACACCGCAGGTCAGTAGAGCAGAAAGCTCAAACACACTCCGACAAGACCGCACAACCCCTGTGTGTTGACCTCATGTTGAAAGATCCAGAGGACATACACCAGGGTATAGAGTGGTTGATGCACGTGGCAAAAGCACGTTGTGGCTGTCTTGTTGAGCGATGGGTTTCCAGCTTAATGATATACATAGAAGCTCTAAATTAATGTTTATCAAGCTGCACTTTATCCTTTGGACCTCAAATGTTCAATTTGCCAACTGGAGGAAATGTGTTGGTAAACAAATGACAGCAATAACAGTTATGTGAAGTGGACTGTAGCTATGTATATGTGTTTTACTTTGCTTTCATAAAACTGCTAAATCAATCCACTACAGTAAAACGTTTCAACAGAACAATAAGAAAATAACATGTGTTGAATGAAGGCTATTAATGTTAATAGTATATAAAAGTATTTTATTGATTAAAAGTTTACAATCTGTGCAATTTAATATGTATATATTTTACTTTTAGTCAAACTCATCATCATTCTATGACAGAGAATTAAAATGCAAAGCATCGAGCTAAAGCCATCCAAAAAGCATTGCGTGCAAAACACTGCCATCAAAACCTTTTCTAATCGTGAAGGGTTATTCATCTTAAAACATTGTCTGGCTTGAAACACTCTGAAACAATGCTTGAAATATAACTGTCTAGAGTATAAATCACTGTTGCTGTTATTACTGCACCTGCTGGGGTAGCCTATATTGTGTGAGACTTGAATAGGATAAGTGACAGTTAAAAGCGTTACAAAATGACTCATACGAATGATAAAAGACCCACAATAACCCATATTACAACAAATATAAGGATAATCATCAGGAAATTGAGAGATAAAACAATTGAGGGTTGTGGATTATTTTACAGTGCATATATTATCTGGCTCTGTATTTAAATATAAATAACATAGGGTAAAGCTATAACATTATTGTTTACTAATAATAATAATTTGTTTCTTTGGGTTTCGTTAAAGCAAGAAACGTTATGTATAATTTGGTAGTTACCAAATCTGTTTACAGAAGCACCGAAAAGTACCCACTGTGACCGTAATATCTTCCTATATTATTTCCAGGCAAATATTTGTTGAAAAAATAAAGCATTAACCAGTAAAATTCCCAAATCCCCTTAAACCCTACGCAATATATTCTCAAGTCATATATTACAGATCTCAGCATACGCACAGTACAGAAGTAAATCCAAGTTCTACACGATATGGCGGTAGTCGACCGGCTGCGAGCTGCTTTACCTTTCGCTGTGCTCCTGTGGGGGCCAGGTTGGGCTGGGGGCTCCTGGACAGGACAGAAGGTTTGCCACTGAGGGAAGAGGCAGGGTATTTGAAACCGATCTCACGTCCTCCCTGGGATAGCTGTGGGGTGACGTACTGATCAGTACAGAAGAAGTTCACGAGCCTGACCTCTAAAATTCTCATCAATGAAATGCACACCATCCTGACGTGTCAATCAAGTCCCTTAATGAGGCCCTGGGACTGGGAGAGACAGCAGAGAGGCTGGGTTTAAGGGACTTTGATAGGGGCTGGGGATTTTGGGACTGGGGCTGGGGACTTGGAGAGAGGCATGGGATAGTTACATACGATATTTGACACAAAAGCATTGATCGCAGCACTAGGCAGCCTAGACCATTAGCGTTTCGACTACCTACAAAACACTCTCACTATTCCTTTAACTGAGTGCCGGGTACCTTCATCTAAATGGCTAAGGGTTGTGCTGTGTTTGCACACTATACACCAAACAGTTACAGCAGACAGTAATCCAGGTGTATCTACAACACAGAAACTATATCCAGAAATGTTGGTATTTTGGTACTTATTAGGATCCCATTAGCCGCTGCAAAAGCATCAGCTACTCTTCCTGGGGTCCACATAAACATGACATAATACATAGTACAGGACATTATTAGTCAAGGACATCAATTATATCCAGAAATGACATCAATTATATCCAGAAATGTTGGTGTGTCTCGTAAACTAAATGTTATGTATAAAATCAGACATTTATAGTTAGTCTTATTGCTTTGGCATGTTCTAGAAAGGTATTTTTTTTATCTCATTCTGATTCACATTCTCACTTCTCAATAGAAAGCTTCTTCTAAAGCATTTTCTTTACTTTCAAGTTATGCCAGAAGGAACATACGTGAAAATATGTCTGCGAGAACGTATGTGTCAAAACAATAAAATGAAATCTAATGACACCGCTATTCTGAACTTGATCTACTGAGCTGAACAATTTCTTCATTCCTTCGGTCGTCTTGAAAGCATGCACACAACCATCTGTCTTCCCAGAAATCAATGCAACAATCTGTTTAACAGATACCTCAAATAGCTGAGAAACGAAAGAAAAAACTTGTTGTAAATCTATCACCTTTTCGCTAGAACGCCTTGAGCAGAGTGCTCGAGATGGCATTGCTGCTATTTTGTTTTCTTTGATATGGGATTCGACAGATGATCATTTTTTTACACACGGACGGGCTTCAGATCAATAGCGAAAGCACATTCAATGTTCTCGGCTCCCCATGTTGGTTTCAACTCTCTGAACCAGCTAGAGGTCAGGGGCCAAGCCTCCCCAAACCACAGTGAGGACACACACACATGCACACACACACACACATCTCCGAGGTTCATTACCTACTCCATTACCTACTGCACTTTACTTGTAAAGAAAAACATTTAGCATAACCTCACACAGAATGTGCCGAGGCCGTAAAGACCTTGCTGAACTTAACACTAGCAGGGTTAGAAGCTTGACCCCTGAGCACATAAGAGGCATACTTTCTCCCTGTGTTGTTTTTTTCTCACGTACCCTACGCATCTTCAAGGTCAGGCTATAGACACCTAAAGCTTGGGTGGTCCAGGGCACTTTGTCTGCTGAGCATGTGTGTCATCACCAGTGTCAGTGAGCTGATGGCGAGCTAGAATATCTGTCGGCAGAGAGCATCAAAGAATTGACATACACCACATTTTATGGGGACACACCACAACACAGAAAAGGTTATGACCCACTGGTAACAACTTCAAAATCAAGCACACGGGCAGTAAATGCCCACCATATGCTGGCCACATGGGTGTCCGCCGGTGAACAGTATTCATAGCAGCTTGAAGTCAACTTGTAAGAGGACAGAATACAGAAGCTCTGTGGGTGTGAATACTAGCCGCAGTGACATACAAACCACACAGGAGCTTAAATTGGCAATCTGCTACCACATCATCCTGATATCAGTGTTGTCACCAGCGTTGTAGGGCATTGGTGAGGGGAGAGGCCCGTGACTGATGAGCCAGGAGAGCGGCATGTTTACGAGCTGCATGAAAGCCGGGCTCAGCGGAGAGCAATGGAGCCCAGTGAGAAACAGCATTGCCAGGACTCACCCTTCAATCAGCCCAGTCGACAGAAGGGACTTGACCGGGATTGGTGCAAAGTGTGAAACGGCCACTAAAGAGGACTAACAGGTGGAGTGGGCAACGCCCTCGACTAGAGCCAGGTGTTTAGAGGCCTTGCGTGGCAACCTTCTGCAAACTGTCAACCAGTCAGAGTGATGGATGGAGGGGACTGATAGCACTGAGAACGGGATCGGCTTCAGGAGCAGGGTAATGTAACGGCCATAGACATGGTGGCATGACATACTGTAGGCCCATAGGTATGGTGGGTCTGCGAGAGGCCACAGAGGGGTGCATCTAATGCACCCACCTCTCAGCCCATCGTCTGCGTGCCTAGCGCATCTTTGCCAGAACAGATTTCATCACTAGATGATGAACTGCACACCCCCTATCCTCCAGCTAGCAACTGTAGTGTGAGTAAAGAACGAGGCAAGACAGAGAGAGGGGGTATAACTCCATGACTTCAGAAGAACAGGCCTCTTTGGTCTCATGCAACATACCCTGGAACCTAAAGGTGTGAAAACAAATGTCATTTTGAAAGCAAATACTATTGTCAAAAAAAAGTTTCGAAAATGTATCAATTGGGTCTTGAACCGAGCCCTGTGGCCCACCGTTTACCAAAAAACACCCAATAAACCAAAACAAACTCAATGAAAACACAATAAAATACCAATTCTGTCTGACGCAACTTACACTGGACCCTAAAAGGGTCAAAACAAATGAAACTTTGAAAGCAAACACCATTGTCAAGGAATATTTTGTATTTATTAATTGGGTGAAGAACCGAGCCCTGTGGCACACCTAGTACCAAAAACACCACATTAATCAGAGAAATTGTATTTGTAAATTTACTAGCAGAGTATTGCCGAGACCATGAACGGTCTCCTGTTGCCCAGGTCATTGTCCTCTTGCCAGGGTCCCAGGGGGGCCTGGGGACATGCTTCAGTGAATAGCTTGAAGAGTCGTTGGGGCTCATGACACAGAGGAGCAGCAACGTGGCCTTGGAGTCATGCTTGAGCGGCCGAGCACCCAGCCTGTCACTGTGCTGATGTATGTGCCCGCAGGGTCACGCTACTCTCAGAGGCAAGCAGACAGCAGGGCCTTGGCCCTCACATAAGCCTCTCCCCAGCTGATCCACAACACAGGGTGCCAACTGCCAACACAGCTGCCCAGGCCTGGCTGCTAAGGACAAGCACACGTAATGATTGCTACCACCAATGAATTAGAGAGCTATCGGAGTCTTGGGAGTTAATGTTAATGTCCTGAATCTGTAAAAGTAGATTGATGTTAATATTAAACCTTCTAATTTCAACCATATTCTCAACTCTTGTCTGATGATGCTTGATAACAATAGTTCAAAGTCTATGTTCACCAGTAATAATCCTCACAGTGAAAGATTACTAGTAACTGATCTTAGAAAATGTAATATATATTGACAAATATGCAATGATGTCACACTATAAAGGAACCCTAAGCCAGAGTCAAATGTATTTTGACCCTGACCCCAGCATCCATCCACTATGACTATGTGACCCTGCTAAACGCTTCATAGGCAACATATAACCCAGATACAGAGCATGACCTTGGCTGGATTTCTCTGGAGCTGGTAGATGTCGGGGCGGTCGTAAACCAGGGATTTCTGCTGAGGTGATGTCAGTTCTGAGGTGATGTCAGCTCATGTCGGGGCGGTCGTAAATCAGGGATTTCTGCTGAGGTGATGTCAGTTCTTTACATCATGTGTTGTGGCTCCCCACTGTGTGGACACGTGGGCACAGCTTTTCTAGAGCCCCGCTTTCACAGGGAGAGGGAGGGGACCCACCAGTCTGACCATTTACTGGAAAGAGAAGTCAGTTTATGTATGAATGTACGGTATCTTTCAAAAAAACATGTGAGCCCCGCTTGTCATCTTTCACTCCCACGTCCAGCTAAAACAGGCAGTATAGATAAAAAAAAAAAATTTTTTACTTTGTCAACCAAATTTGTGTACAGAATTGGCTACTGTCCAACAGCATTGTGTTCAGCGCTGCACTGGCTCAGATCAAGCTAATGGCCCCTCGCTTCTCAGAAGCTCTCATAAAGGTTGCAGGCATGAATGCTGTGACAAACAACAACAGAATTCGAACATACAAACACCGCGTAGGAATTCTGCTTGAATTTATGGTAACGTGACAGCTAGCATCTGTGCTAGTACGCTCTGATAATAAATGAGGGACTCTCCCATAAATGAGGGACTCTCCCATGACTGATGTTGTGATACAAACAAAACAAAATATGATTGGCTAGTTGCCCTTGTTATAGCCTTAATCTATCAATGCAACTGTTACAAGATGTGTAAAATATATGTTTAATTTTAAAGTCAGTCAGTCTTTGAAAATAATCGTGAATTATTTTCTTAGGCCAGTAAAACCCCCATTACAGTACCAAGACTGGCACCTGGTTTCGCAATGTTTAAAACAGATAAAACCCAATAACTTTACAAAGAATACGTAAATTAACCAGAAAAATGTAGACAAAGAAGACAGATAGGAGGTGCTACCTTTAATTTAACATCAGAAGCATAGGTTTGTTCGGCATAAAAGTCAATGTCCAAAAAGTATCAACATACAGCATAATGGGAAAGTTGAAAATGTTATTTTGATACAAAGTTGTTTTTGTTTCAAAGAATCTCAAAGAAACAACATTTTTATTTATTATTAAGGTAAATACCAAGTATATCACAGGCTGGAAAATACCAATCGCCTCAAAACTTCTACTACATTTTAGGAGCTTAAGATGGTCCATTGGGAAGCCTCTTGAATCCACAAATAAATTAACAGGGTCTTAACCTAACGAGTGGCTTCTTCATATCAAGAGACTCCGGTTATGTTCCAATATCCACACATTCTTAGTAGTATGATAGTGTGGATTTCAAAACTGAGCTCTACTGTGATCCTGCTGAGAGAATGGCACCGTATGATCAATGTCAGTCAGATTTTATCCCAAGGCAGGTGATGGACAACCCTGTAGATCTAGGTCAAGGAACAATATGCTCTGCATCCGAAAGCTTTTATGACTTATATGAATTTATATTGTCCACATGCACAAAATTTACAGCCTTGATTATTCACGGTCCCATTCGGGAGTTTTATTGCTATTTTCAAATTCTTGTTGCTGATTTCTCGGTCGATATATCAGCAGATTCCTTCTGAGGTGAATGTAGGCGAAGAAGCCGAACAATTCAACCACAGTTCTCCTGATTGCCATGTTTGGAAGCTAAAAATAGCTTCATAATATTATGTAAAATGTCAATGAAGAATGTTACGCCGCGTCATAAAAAAAAAATGTATTTCTGCTTGAGTCGTAGACTCGTAACGAAATCCCACTGCTTATCGAGTATCGTTGCTAATTTGGAAAACAGGTGCTAATTTAGACGTTGGGTTTTAGGGTTAACTGTAATTAACACCTGCATCATGACTGAGTCGTCACTCATGTTTTTATTTAACAGCAAGTTTGTCACCCAAAGCTGTGCCAAAAATGCAGTTGTGCACTTGTTGCTTTTTTTTAAAGACTTGCATTTTGGCTATAAAGCTGTCAACACTATTAATCTGGAACAGAAATAATATGAGACGATCAAACTTTAGTCGCAAAAAAGTCCCCCCCAGAGCCCCACCAAATGGGTCATGTATCTTATTGATAGAACCCAACTGTCTCATGCAGCTTATCTATAGGTGGTAACTTCCTGTTACAATAAATAGTATGCAACATACTTTTTATTTCTCGCTGTGACAAAGAGAAAATGTCATGTCTGTAAAAACCAAAATATCTTCTTTAATTTTGAAGCTAGTAAGCCTGGCAAGAATGTACAGGACGTAGACATGGGAAGAGTTAGGAACCATAATAGCAGGACATGCATTCTCGCTCCCTTTTTCAGGACCCTGTCTTTCAAAGATAATTTGTAAAAATCCAAATAACTTCACAGATCTTCATTGTAAAGGGTTTAAACACTGTTTCCCATGCTTGTTCAATGAACCATAAACAATTAATGAACATGCACCTGTGGAACGGTCGTTAAGACACTAACAGCTTACAGACAGTAGGCAATTAAGGTCACAGTTATGAAAACTTAGGACACTAAGGAGGCCTTTCTAATGACTCTGAAAAACAACAAAAGAAAGATGCCCAGGGTCCCTGCTCATCTGCGTGAACGTGCCATAGGTATGCTGCAAGGAGACATGAGGACTGCAGATGTGGCTAGGGCAATAAATTGCAATGTCCGTACTGTGAAACGCCTAAGATAGCGCTACAGGGAGACAGGACGGACAGCTGATCGTCCTCGCAGTGGCAGACCACGTGTAACAACACCTGCACAGGATCAGTACATCCGAACATAACACCTGCGGGACAGATACAGGATGGCAACAACTGCCCGAGTTACACCAGGAACACACAATCCCTCCATCAGTGCTCAGACTGTCCTCAATAGCCTGAGAAAGGCTGGACTGAGGGCTTGTAGGCCTGTTGTAAGGCAGGTCCTCACCAGACATCACCGGCAACAACGTCGCCTATGGGCACAAACCCACCATCGCTGGACCAGACAGGACTGGCAAAAATTGCTCTTCACTGATGAGTCGCGGTTTTGTCTCACCAGGGGTGATGGTCGGATTCGCGTTTATCGTCGAAGGAATAAGAGTTACACCGAGGTGGAGGGTCCGTCATGGTCTGGGGCGTTGTGTCACAACGTCATCGGACTGTGCTTGTTGTCATTGCAGGCAATCTTAACGCTGTGCGTTATAGGGAAGACATCCACCTCCCTCATGTGGTACCCTTCCTGCAGGCTCATCCCCCCCAGAAATGTCCGGAAACTTGCAGGTGCCTTGGTGGAAGAGTGGAGTAACATCTCACAGCAAGAACTAGCACATCTGGTGCAGTCCATGAGAAGGAGATGCACTGCAGTACTTAATGCAGCTGGTGGCCACACCAGATACTGTTACTTTTGATTTTGACCCCCCTTTGTTCAGAGACACATTATTCCATTTCTGTTAGTCACATGTCTGAGGAACTTGTTCAGTTTATGTCTCAGTTGTTGAATCTTATGTTCATACAAATATTTACACGTTAAGTTTGCTGAAAATAAACACAGTTGACAGTGAGAGGACGTTTCTTTTTTTGCTGAGTTTATTATCACTATTCCAATGACATTCAACTCCTAATTGTTGCACAAAAACATGAAACCATGTGCAAAGCTGCAAAGTCATAAACACATACACTAAACAAAAATATAAACCGCGACATTCAAGAATTTCAAAGATTTTACTGAGTTACAGTTCATATAAAGGAATTCAATCAATTGAAATAAAATAAATTAGACCGTAATTTATGGATTTTACATGACTGGGAATACAGATATGCATCTGTTGGTCACAGATACCTTAAAAATATCTAGTGTGACCACCATTTGCCTCCTTCGCATAGAGTCGATCATGCTGATGATTGTGGCCTGTGGAATGTTGTCCCACTCCTCTTCAATGGCTGTGCTAAGTTTCTGGATATTAGCGGGAACTTGAACATGCTGTGTACACGTCGATCCAGAGTATCCCAAACATGCTCAATGGGTGACATGTCTGGTGAGTATGCAGGCCATGGAAGAACATTTTCAGCTTCCAGGAATTGTGTACAGATCCCTGCGACATGGGGCCATGCATTATCATGCTGAAACATGAGGTGATTGCAGCGGATATATGGCATGACAATGGGCCTCAGGATCTCGTCACGTTATCTCTGTGCATTCAAATTAACATCAATAAAATGTCATTGTGTTTGTTGTCTGTAGCTTACACCTGCCCATACCATGACCCTACCACCACGGGGCACTGATAACGCTGACATCAGCAAACCGCTCGCCCCCACACAACGCCATACACAGCGTCCGCCATCTGCCTGGTACAGTTGAAATTCGGGATTCATCCATGAAGAGCACACTTCTCCAGTGTGCCAGTGACCATCGAAGGTGAGCATTTGCCCACTGAAGTCAGTTACGACGCCGAACTGCAGTCAGGTCTAGACCCTGGTGAGGACGACGAGCACGTAGATGAGCTTCCCTGAGACGGTTTCTGACAGTTTGGGCAGAAATTCTTCAGTTGTGCAAACCCAGTTTCATCAGCTGTCCGGGTGGCTGGTCTCAGACGATCCCGCAGGTGAAGAAGTTGCGTTTATAGTGTATTTTTGTTTGGTGTATATTAGTAGCTAATTAGCAATTCTCTTGCCAGATATCCGTAAGCCTATTAGCAGCGTTTGCCAAATGCACGACTTGCAGAGACGCTTTGTTTGTCCAGCCCTCACATTTATAGACTGTTTTGCAACAAGAGCTAAAGCAGGAACTTTATGATTGATGATGGGTAGCCTATTTGGGTATTTCAGTATTAATAATACTGAAAGAGACTCATTGGCGGTTCAGATAGGTACACTTGTATCTTTATGATGTCATATCATAAGGTATTAAAAGGTACATGAGAACATAGTACCAAGGAAGAGGGGGGGGGGGTATGGGACTAGGTCACAGAGCAAACCAATCCATGTCAGTTTGTGTATCCCATCATGCCAAAAAAAATACTTCACCTACATACATACAGTTGAAGTTGGAAGTTTACATACACTTAGGTTGGAGTCATTAAAACTCGTTTTTCAACCACTCCACACATTTCTTGTTAACAAACTATAGTTTTGGCAAGTCGGTTAGGACATCTACTTTGTGCATGACACAAGCAATTTTTCCAACAATTGTTTGCAGACAGATTATTTCACTTATAAATCACTGTATCACAATTCCAGTGGGTCAGAAGTTTACATACACTAAGTTGACTTGGCCTTTAAACAGCTTGGAAAATTCCAGAAAATGATGTCATGGCTTTAGAAGCTTCTGATAAATGATGTCAATTAGCCTGAGTCAATTGGAGGTGTACTGGTAGTCTGGTTCATCCTTGGGTGCAATTTCTAAACACCTGAAGGTACCACGTTCATCTGTACAAACAATAGTACGCAAGTATAAACACCATGGGACCACACAGCCGTCATACCGCTCAGGAAGGAGACGCATTCTGTCTCCTAGAGACGAACATACTTTGGTGAGAAAAGTGCAAATTAATCCCAGAACAACAGCAAAGGACCTTGTGAAGATGCTGCAGGAAACAGGTACAAAACTATCTATATCCACAGTAAAACGAATCCTATATCGACATAACCTGAAAAGCCGCTCAGCAAGGAAGAAGCCACTACTCCAAAACCGCTATAAAAAAAACAGACTACAGTTTGCAACTGCACATGGGGACAAAGATCGTACTTTTTGGAGAAATGTACTCTGGTCTGATGAAATAAAAATAGAACTGTTGGACATAATGACCATCGTTATGTTTGGAGGAAAAATGGGGAGGCTTGCAAGCCCGAAGAACACCATCCCAACCGTCAAGCACGGGGGTGGCAGCATCATGTTGTGGGGGTGCTTTGCTGCAGGAGGGACTGGTGCACTTCACAAAATAGATGACATCATGAGGGAGGAAAATTATGTGGATATATTGAAGCAACATCTCAAGACATCAGTCAGGAAGTTAAAGCTTGGTCGAAAATGGGTCTTCCAAATGGACAATGACCCCAAGCATACTTCCAAAGTTGTGGCAAAATGGCTTAAGGACAACAAAGTCAAGGTATTGAAGTGGCCATCACAAAGCCCTGACCTCAATCCTATAGAAGATTTGTGGGCAGAACTGAAAAAGCGTGTACAAGCAAGGAGGCCTACAAACCTGACTCAGTTACACCAGCTCTGTCAGGAGGAATGAGCCAAAATCCACCCAACTTATTGTGGGAAGCTTGTGGAAGGCTACCCGAAACGTTTGATCCAAGTTAAACAATTTAAATGCAATGCTACCAAATACTAATTGAGTGTATGTAAACTTCTGACCCACTGGGAATGTGATGAAAGAAATAAAAGCTGAAATAAATAATTCTCTCTACTATTATTCTGACATTTCACATTCTTAAAATAAAGTGGTGATCCTAACTGACCAAAGACAGGGATTTGTTACTAGGATTAAATGTCAGGAATTGTGAAAAACTGAGTTTCAATGTTTTTGGCTAAGGTGTATGTAAACGTCCATCTTCAACTGTACATACATGCGTGTCTCTGTGTCGTCATAAGTCATCGCGGACTGCTAATAGTACGCTGGGTGGACGGGTAAGGTTTAAAATGATTTAAAAATGTATGCACTCTACTGTAAGTCGCTCTGGATAAGAGCGTCTGCTAAATGACTAAAAATGTAAATGTAAAGTGTTCCCGGTATAGGACTCGTAATACGTTTGAGTAGTTTTGTCCATCTTGGGGTGTGTGCCAGCCGGCCCGCTCAGTGCATTACATGAGGGGAGGAGGGGCTATTTTTAAGGCAGAGGGGACAAAAAGAGCAGAGTTACAGCATGTTAACCTTTAGGGTCAGGTCTGATACATAAACCCACCCCATCTAAAAAAAACTCCTCTGAACTCATGCTGGGTAAAATAACTCCCTGCCTGAGAACCAGCGGCCTGGCCCCAGTGAGAAATGACTCCTCAGTGGGAAAAAAGCTGGGGTACAGGTGACGAAACACACACTGACACACACAATGCCTAGTGAAGTTTAAAGGGACATTACACTTCCAAATTAAAGTTAGTCAGATTTTTCCAGACATCTACAGTAGTCTCATGTCAAGACAAAAGCACGTCCCTCGACATTGGGGCAGAAAACAGTTCAGTGGGCTGTTCATGGGCCTTGGCTGGGGCGACAGGAGCAGAAACAGTTCAGCGGGCCGTTCATTGCGCCTGCAGGGGCAGAAAACACATAAGTGGGCTGTGGCTTGGATGCCAGAGACACCCTCGCATACAAGGCACAGAGCCAGAGTAGGATCGGTACTGTCCAAGAATAATATACGTCAAAAACAAGATATCACACTGTTCCTTTAGACCCTCTTTGTTGCACCAACAACAACGCAGCTACTTTGTATTCTCTCTTTGCTACTTTACATTCTATCGTAATTGCACGTGGAATGGAGGTCAATACATCTCTCTGTGCTAACTGATGTGTACTATACACTGCATCTGAAGTGGCTAGGGCAGATCTCAGGCACTAGGTCAGTACATAACATACTATAAGGACACTTCAATCCCTATAGTCAATACAGGGGTCTCTGGGGAGTAAACTGAACCACCGGAACACTTTTCTCTGCAGTGCTGAACAGCATAGATTAGCTAGACCCCCTGCCAGCACCCATCAGTTGTCAAGCCTTCTTTCACTCTGATCTAATGTACTGGAACAGCTGTGTAAGAGGCTTAACCATTCATCTGGACTGACAAGCCATTGTTCTTTGTGATTTATGACACATAATGTGTGAAAGAGGATAGTTTGTTGAAAGGTATGGTGATGGCGTGACAATGCCAATATCGATATGTCCTCGTTAGAGCTATGTTAGATATTTATCTTTCGGGGAATAACAAAGGCATGGGGGGGTGCAGTGGAAAGGTGATTAATCATTCAAACAATTCAACCTAACAGATAGGTAATTACAGTATGTAGTTCATTACTTAGTATCAATTATGTTAGAAAATGAAGTAGATAAGGAAGGTAGGTTCCAGCTCTGTCAGTGATGACCACAATACCTTAGTATAGCAGGATAACACACTATCTCCATCACCTAGACCAGACAGAGGGTAGAATTACACCAACTTTCCCACCAATATCTCTATGACAACTTGCTTATTCTAGGATGCCAATTCAGAGAGGTTTCAGCATTGAGCTGGTACCTATATGGTTTGGCTGTTAGTGCTAGCATTGAAGTAAATGACAACATCTAGGTTACAATTGGACAAAAAACACATCTATTTTTATGGGAGTCCTTTTTTTGGAAAAGTGCACTGACTATTACATTGTATAAAGTAGCCAGGTTCACTTTACTAATACAATTTACATATCCATTTACATCACTTAAATCATTATATTATTTTGAAAACCATCTTTGGGAAACTGAATTATTTATTACTTTATAGGCGCTGAGACGCGAATATTGCGGCTGTGCAGCCAAGTTGTATTGCACTCTTCAAAAGCTTGTATCCGGGTAGCTAAAACAAAAGAAAGAAAACACAAGAAAACCTTTATCAGAAGAGTTCAAAGTATATGACGTTTGACAGTAAACAGTGAAGGAATGTAACACCACAGTGTTCCCAAGCCGCAGACAATCTTTCCCACCATGACCCAGTTTTGGAGGAATCAAAGCATTTGAGTGGGAGATAATGAGACGGAATTCCTTGTTTTTATGGAACAAATTTAAAAGGAAAACCCATAATGATCTAGGGACAATAAACCACACCATAAAAAGACTGGGAAACACTGAGACATCCCTATGCAACAACAACAAAGCACAAAAACATCATTATTGACCAATCATGACATATTGCTTCCTTGATTTTTGCTCGAGGCGCTTTGAGATTCTATGGAAAGCGCTTTAGAAATGTAACAAATTTATGATTCATTATTATTAGAACTGAACTCAATTAAGATTCATTCCACCAGCCATAGCTGTTGTCAATAACAGAATAACAACTGAAGCTTAAGCAAAGGATTAAATGGAGTAAAACCTAAAGATCAAAGTGGGAAAGAGGGCTTACAGATTCAGCATCGTGCTCCAGTCCTGTATCATGATGTTCCATCTCATCATCTCGGAATTCCTTTATTAACTGTATGGAAAATAAATGGCCACATTCACTTCTCAGAAATCAAGACAAAGTACAGTATGCATTAGTAAATTATAGGGGTAGGGTTTTACCTGACCAGGAAAGTACGAGGGTCCTCACTTGCTTCTATAGCCACAAAGTCATAAATCCCACCCATTTCTACAATTTCTCTTCTTAAAATCTGATTTTAAAACTTACCCTAACCTTAACCACACTGCTAACCTTATGCCTAACCTTAAATGAAAGACCAAAAAGCCTACATTTTGACTTTGTGGCTGTGGGACCTGACTTTGTGGCTGTGGAATCTGACTTTGTGGCTATAGAAGCTACTGTAACCCAAGTAAGAGCCCTAGGTGGGGCACATCATTTTTCTTGATAGAACACAGAGTTGTTCCTGGTCAGGAAAAACTCCAGGGCCCATGGTATGAGGGATGGTTCCTTATCTTACTTTTAACAGCTCTACGTATCTGTCTGGGTCCTCCTCCATGAGGGCTCTGATCTGGCTGTTGTAGTGCTCTGAGATGCTCTCCTCCACAGCCACAGTACAGGCCATGGCCCCTTCTTTACCCAGCAGAGCGGTGCCCGCTCCTGGGGGGGACACACAACAGAATATGGTCTATCCCCCGAGTACCACATGTATCATACTGTTGTATAGGATTATTGTCTCATTGCAACAGAACTCACAGACACAGTATACATTACAATGGCACTTTTTAAGTACTTACCTACAGACCCATTTTAATTCATTAAATCTAGGCTACTTATTTTAGAATGTAAAATATACATCCATTCCCTGTGTTTATTTGTCAGGCATATGTGACAACTGTTGACTGTCTTGTTCCTTACCTAGTAAAAAACCTGCAACGTTCCAGAGGGGCAACAGCAACGTTGGGCGAACTCTGTTCTCTGCAAGGATCTCATTGAATTTGGCAAGATGCTTCTTCTCTTGATCCCACATTTCCTTGAAGCATAGTGAATATGAATATATAATTGAGGATGCTGGAATGTCAACATTTTGTTTTTGTGGGTCACCAAGCACTGACAACATGATTACATCCATTCACTTTAATTGTTGTCATAAAGTTAACTTTGGGGACACTGGAATGGTAGCCAATAGTGACTCATCTAAAAAAATAAATAATAATAAAGTAGTTAGGCTATTGTCGTCTGCAAGAAAAGTAGCTACATCTGTGCATGTGTAATGCAGACTACCTATACCTGAATAAGCGGTCCTGTCTGTGTCCTTCCCAACACTGCCATCTGGCCGGCGTAGATGCGGTTGGCACCGTATTCCCCTGCGTGGTCCACCCGCAACATACTGTGCAGCAAAGCCTTCTCTGCTTCGTCGCGCGGGGGCGGTATCACACTGTATGCCCGAGAACTGAGCTGTACTGGTAGTGCTTTAAACAGGACGAAAAAGTTTATTAAAATATGTAGCTATCTTACTTTGCAGTCGAACATGTCACCTGCATTACAGTTTTTTCTTCTTCTGCAGAACAACATAGCTATAACGACTGAAGTGTCTCACCCCTTACAAAAGCACCATGTAAACAAAAGGTGAAATTGCCAGCTAAGTTAGTTAACGTTACGTTAGCTAATAACTAGCTCTAGCTGCAAAGCTCACTTGAGCTGCTATGAGGATGCAAGCAAGACAGAAACTGACCACTGACAAATTATATATGACTGGCTAAGCCACTCGTAGGTCAGCAATCATGTATGAACACTGAACAGACTTGTTTTGAGCATTGAGTGCCTACCTCTGTGCGTCAAACAACATTGTCGTATCCTCAAAGGACTGAAAACATGCGTCCAGTCATGCAATGCAATATGTGCAAAAACGGCTCGCTGCATTGTTAAGTGAATAGTTATTTGGCTCTATTATTCTGTAATTAATATATGTTACATATGCAGGTTGTCATTGAAATGTGCCTGTTTGTGGAGATGGCGCGGTCAAATGACGTTTACTTCTTCCATGGTTTAGTAGCGGCCCGCAAATAAAGGTTTAAAGTGCATGCCGCCACCTACTGTCCTGGAATGTGTGGTCAATCACGGTTTACATTAACTCTACATTGTTATATACAGTGCATTCGAAAAGTATTCAGACCACTTGACTTTTTCTACACTTTGTTACGTTACAGCCTTATTCTAAACTGGATTAAATACATGTTTGTCCTCGTTAATCTACACACAATACCCCATAATGACAAAGCAAAAACAGGTTTTTAGAAATGTTTGCAAATTTATCAAAAAAAAAAAGAAAAACAGAAATACCCTATTTACATAAGTATTCAGATCCTTTGCTATGAGACTCGAAATTGAGCTCAGGTGCATCTGGTTTCCATTGATAATCCTACAGATGTTTCTATAGCTTGATTGGAGTCCACCTGTGGTCAATTAAATTGATTGGACATGATTTGGAAAGGCACACACCTGTCTTTATAAGGTCCCACAGTTGACAGTGCATGTCAGAGCAAAAACCAAGCCATGAGGTCGAAGGAATTATCCGTAGAGCTCCGAGACAGGATTGTGTCGAGGCACAGATCTGAGGAACGGTACCAAAACATTTCTGCAGCATTGAAGGTCCCCAATAACACATTGGATTCCATCATACTTCAAGTTTGGAACCACCAAGTCTCTTCCTAGAGCTGGCTGTCCAGCCAAACTGAGCAATCAGGGGAGAAGGGCCTTGGTCAGGGAGGTGACCAAAGAACCCGATGGTCACTCTGACAGAGCTCCAGAGTTCCTCTGTGGAAATGGGAGAACCTTCCAGAAGGACAACCATCTCTGCAGCACTCCACCAATCAGGCCTTTATGGTAGAGTGGCCAGACGGAAGCCACTCCACAGTAAAAGGCCCATGACAGCCCGCTTGGAGTTTGCCTAAAGACTCTCAGACCATGAGAAACAAGATTCTCTGGTCTAATGAAACCAAGGTTAAATTCTTTGGCCTGAATGCCAAGCGTCACGTCTGGAGGAAACCTGGCACCATCCCTATGGTCAAGCATGGTGGTGGCAGCATTGTGCTGTGGGAATGTTTTTCAGCGGCAGGGACTGGGTTACTAGTCAGGATCGAAGGAAAGATTAACGGTGCAAAGTAGAGAGAGTAACCTGCTCCAGAGCGCCCTAAGAACACAGCCAAGACAAGTGGCTTTCGGACAAGTCTCTGAATGTCCTTGAGTGGCCCAACCAGAGCCTGGACTTGAACCCTATCGAACATCTCTGGAGAGACCTGAAAATAGCTGTGCAGCGACGGGTCTGAATACTTATGCAAATGAAATATTTACGTTTTAGATTTTTAATACATTTGCAAAAGTTTTAAAAAACTATCAATAACTACTTAGTAGATAACTCCTATTACATTTTCCATAAGATAAATGAGTAAATACAGTATCTACACTGTGCTAACAAACCTCCAAACGAGCTTCAACACCATACAACACTCATTCCGTGGCCTCCAACTGCTTTTAAATGCTAGTAAAACTAAGTGCATGCTCTTCAACCGATTGCTGCCCGCACCCTCCCGCCCGACTAGCATCACTACTCTGGACGGTTCTAACCTAGAATATGTGGACAACTACAAATACTTAGGTGTCTGGTTAGACTGTAAACTCTCCTTCCAGACTCACATTAAGCATCTCCAATCCAAAATTAAATCTAGAATCGGCTTCCTATTTCGCAAACAAAGCCTCCTTCACTCATGCCGCCAAACATTTCCTTGTAAAACTGACTATCCTACCAATCCTTGACTTCGGTGATGTCATTTACAAAATGTAATCTATAAGTCTTTGCTAGGTAAAGCCCCGCCTTATCTCAGCTCACTGGTCACCACAGCAACACCCACCCGTAGCACACGCTCCAGCAGGTATATTGCACTGGTCATCCCCAAAGCCAACACTTCCTTTGGCCGCCTTTCCTTCCAGTTCTCTGCTGCCAATGACTGGAACGAATTGCAAAAATCTCTGAAGCTGCAGTCTTATATCTCCCTCTCTAACTTTAAGCATCAGCTGTCAGAGCAGCTCACCGATCACTGTACCTGTACACAGCCAATCTGTAAATAGCACACCTGACTACCTCATCCCCATATTATTACTTACCCTCTTGCTCTTTTGCACCCCAGTATCTCTACTTGCACATCATCATCTGCACATATCACTCCAGTATTAATGCTAAATTGTAATTATTTTCACCTCTATGACCTATTTATTGCCTTACCTCCCTACTCTTCTATGTTTGCACACACTGTACATAGATCTTTCTATTTTTCTTTTCTTTTGTGTTATGTACGTTTTGTTTATGTACGTTTGTACGTTTGTACGTTTGTTTATGTGTAACTGTGCTGTTGTTTTTGTCGCACTGCTATGCTTTATCTTGGCCAGGTCGCAGTTGTAAATGAGAACTTGTTCTCAACTGGGATAACTGGTTAAATAAAGATGAAATAAATAAAAATCTGAGCACAATTCGGACAGGTTGAACATCCTCCACTGCACTGGAGGGCAGCTACTATCTCCAACAGAGTATACAGCCAGTTCATCTGTTTGTCTTCTACATACTGTATCTGCACATCAAATACAGGAAAGTAAACACCTCCTCCTGTGCGACCACTATCTGGGTCCTTGGAGCCATCTGGGAAATGCGGTAAAAATGCATAACAGCGTCGACCAATGTAATTGTCAACCAGTTTCCCTATACCACTGACATCGGGCCAATCTTAATTTTTTCCCCCCCAAGGTTAGATCAACAATAAGAGCCAGTAGTAACCACGGAGGAACATCCCCCATCACCACAGAAGGGCCAAATTCCAACTCCCTCAGACCACTCTCCTCAGCAAGCTTTCTAACTGTTCATCCAAAGCCACTGCCTTGTCTACTAGTATTTTCCCAACATTCATCTGGAACAATAACAGTGGGCTGATCAACCTCACAACCTTTCAGTCTAATCAAATCAAATCAAAGTTTATTTGTCACGTGCGCTGAAAACAACAGGTATACAACACTGCCTTACAGTGAAATGCTTACTTACAAGCTCTAACCAATAGTGTAAAAAAGGTATTAGGTGAACAATAGGTAGGTAAAGAAATAAAACAACAGTAGAAAGACAGGCTATATACAGTAGTGAGGCTATAAAAGTAGCGAGGCATTGGGAATATAACTTAAACTACCTGTATGCCAGTGCAGGCTGCCGAGGGGAGGACGGCTCACAATTGTCACGCCTGCTCCCAATCGTCCCCCCCTGGAGCTCGAAGGCACCAGGCTCCCCAGCATTGCGCACTCCTGCCATCATCATTACGCACACCTGCCTTCCCCCGGCACACGCGTCAGCGATTATTGGACGCACCTGGACTCAATCACCTCTGTCATTACCTTCCCTATATCTGTCTGGTTCACCGCTCTGTTCCTTGCTTCTGCATTGATTGTCATATGTTCTTGTTTACCCGTGTGCTGACGCTGGTCCTGTCCTGTTACCTGTCTGTTCCTCATTAAATGTTCAACTCCCCGTACCTGCTTCTCATCCCCGGCGTCGGTCCTCGCAATAATAATGGCTGGAATGAGGTCAATGGAATGGTATCAAGCACATCAAACACGTGGTTTCCATGTGGTTGATACCATTCCACTGACTCCATTCCATCCGTTATTATAAACCATCCTCCCCTCAGCAGCCTCCACTGCTGTATGCTGTTATCAGGGACTCTCTTTGCTGTTATTGTTTCAGTTATGAAATAATAATCAGTATTTCCCTATGTGACCCATAGATGGCAGTCTTATACAAACATATTAGGCCACACAACTTGGGACAACTTCAGAAGCCTAGAAATATCCAATAACTTTCATTTGGTGTGGATCAACAATTCACAGTTTAGCCACAGTGAATGAACATCATATACAAACATCCAATAAATTGCATTGATATTTTATAGAGAACCCCACCAACCAACAGCACCTCACACATATGCAACTTCATGAATCGGGCCTTTTATGATTTACACGTAGACCGGCATGCAGCAGTCAGTCAGTCAGTCAGTCAGCGACAGTCAGTCAGACACTGTCATTATGCAGGTTTATAAAAGAATGTGCAGAGACATCTGAGGAATGGTGAGGCTGACTGCGATGGCACTGTGATGGCCCAGGGTAAACAGGGATGAGACTGGTGCAGTTAACGGAATAGCTGAGGCTGGCTGTGAGGCAGACTGAGGTTGGGGAAGTTAGAGCTGAGGCTGGCTGTGAGGCAGAGAGACTGGGGCAGTTAGAGCTGAGGCTGGCTGTGAGGCAGACTGAGGTTGGGGCAGTTAGAGCTGAAGCTGGCTGTGAGGCAGAGAGACTGGGGCAGTTGGAGCTGAGGCTGGCTGTGAGGCAGACTGGAAATGGGGAAGGCAGCGTGGTTGTGCGTGGGGCTGACAATGGATGTGGGGCAGACTTGGACTGAGGGGTTTGGGCTAGGGACGTGGGGTGTGGAGATGGGGCTGGAGCATGGGGCTAGGGTAGGCAGGGCTGCGGTGAGGGATGTGGGGCTGGGGAAGACGGATTGGGCAGGAACAGCGGGCTGGAGCTGCATGGGGTTAGGCTGTGGCGGTGGGAGGTGTAAGAGGTAGCAAGCACTTGGTTTGGAGTGAAGGAAGACTGCTGTCAGGCTGCCTGGCTGGTAGTGGTGTGGCATGGAGCCTCAGTCTAGTGCTGGAGGACCAATGTTCATTGTCCTGGCTAAATCCACATACAGTGGCAAGAAAAAATATGTGAACCCTTTGGAATTACCTGGATTTCTGCATAAATTAGTCATAAAATTTGATCTGATCTTTATCTGTGTCACAACAATGAACAAACACAGTGTGCTTAAACTAATAACTCACAAATTATTGTATTTTTCTTGTCTATATTGAATACATAATTTAAACTTTCACAGTGTAGGTTGGAAAAAGTATGTGAACCCCATAGGCTAATGACTTTTCAAAAAAATATTTGGAGTCAGGAGTCAGCTAACCTGGAGTCCAATCAATGAGATGAGATTGGAGATGTTGCTTTGCCCTATAAAAAAAACTCACCAAATTTGATTTTGCTATTCACAGAAGCATTGCCTGATGTGAACCATGCCTCAAACAAAAGAGATCTCAGAAGACCTAAGATTAATAATTGTTGACTTGCATAAAGCTGGAAAGGGTTACAAAAACATCTCTAAAAGCCTTGATGTTCATCAGTCCAAGGTAAGACAAATTGTCTATAAATGGAGAAAGTTCTGCACTGTTGCTACTCTCCCTAGGAGTGGCCGTCCTGCAAAGATGACTGCAAGAGCACAGTGCAAAATGCTCAATGAGGTTAAGAAGAATCCTAGAGTGTCCGCTATAGACTTAATAGAAATCTCTAGAACATGCTAACATCTCTGTTGACGAGTCTACAATACATAAAACACTAAACAAGAATGGTGTTCATGGGAGGACACCATGGAAGAAGCCACTGCTGTCCAAAATTAACATTTGTTGCACGTCTGAAGTTCGCAAAAGAGCACCTGGATGTTCCACAGCGCTTCTGGCAAAATATTCTGTGGATAGATTAAACTAAAGTTGAGTTGTTTGGAAGGAACACACAACACTATGTGTGGAGAAAAAAAGGCACAGCACACCAACATGAAAACCTCATCCCAACTGTAAAGTATAGTGGAGGGAGCATCATGGTTTGGGACTGCTTTGCTGCCTAAGGGCCTAGACAGCTTGCTATCATCGATGGAAAAATGAATTACCAAGTTTATCAAAACATTTTGCATGAGAATGTTAGGCTATTTGTCCACCAATTGAACCGCAACAGAAGTTGGGTGACGCAACAGGACAACGACCCAGAAGTAAATCCACAACAGAAGTAAATCGACAACAGAATGGCTTCAACAGAAGAAAATACGCCTTCTGGAGTGGCCCAGTCAGAGTACTGACCTCAACCTGATTTAAAATGCTGTGGCATGACCTCGAGAGCGGTTCACACCAGACATCCTAAGAATATTGCTGAACTGAAACAGTTTTGTAAAGAGGAATGGTCCAAAATTCCTCCTGACCGCTGTGCAGGTCTGATCTGCAACTACAGAAAACGTTTGGTTGAGGTTCTTGCTGCCAAAGGAGGGTCAACTAGTTATTAAATACAAGGGTTCACATACTTTTCCCACCCTGCACTATGAATGTTTACACAGTGTGTTCAATAAAGACATGAAAATGTATAATTGTTTGTGTGTTATTAGTTTAAGCAGACTGTTTGTCTATTGTTGTGACTTAGACGAAGATCAGATAAAATGTTATGACCAATTTATGGAGAAATCCAGGTTATTCCAAAGGGTTCACAAACTTTTTCTTGCCACTGTAGGTACAAGCCCCATCTAGCCTTATCTCCTGGTGGATTTGTAAAAAGGCTTTGAACTTTCGTTTGTGTCTCTGTGACTGTGAACCTGACCCGAGCATCAAAGGATTACAGGGCAGGTGGTCTCATTTCAATCATGACTGAATTAAATGTTATTTGTCACATGGTTGGTAAACAGGTGTAGACTAACAGCGAAATGCTTACTATCAGGTCCTTTTCCAACAATGCAGAGTTATATAAAAAAAATTATAGAAATAGTGACATGAGGTATAAATGCACAGTAAATAACGAGTACAAATAACATGACTATATACAGGGAGTACCAGTACCTAGTCAATGAGCAGGGGTACGAGGTAACTGAGGTAGCTATGTACCTATAGGTAGGGGTAAAGTGACTAGGCAACAGGATAGATAATAGACAGTAGCAGTAGCGTGTGTTGAGTGTGTGTGTGTGTGTGTGGCGTCAAAATACATGTGTGTGTGCATGCTGGGTGTGTGTGTTGGGGTGTCAGTGTAAGTATGTGTGAGTCCAGTGTGTGTGCATAGAGACAGTGCAAGAGAGTTAGTTAAAAAGGGTCAATGCAGGTGGTCTGGGTAACCATTTGATTAGCTATTTAGTAGCCTTGAGGGTAGAAGCTGCTCAGGGTCTTGATGGTTTCAGACTTGGTGAACTGGTAACGCTTGCCATCCGGTAACTGAGAGAACAGTCTATGGCATGTGCGGCTGGAGTCTTTGACACTTTTTTTGGGCCTTCCTCTGACACCGCCTGGTATAAAGCTCCTGGATGGCAGGGAGCTCGGCCCCAGTGATGTACTGGACCGTACTCACCACCCTCTGGAGCGCCTTGCGGTCGGGTGCCTTGCAGTTGCCGTACTGAGAGAAAGATTGAGAGAAAGCATGAAAGAGAGAGAGCAGTTGTTTTCCCCTTGTTGTCTGCAACTGGTGAGTGGATCAGGGCTGTGTGCAGGTGCATGTGTGTGTGTGTGTGCTTATGTACTACGCGCCTGCGTCTCTCTGTTTGTGTATGTTTGTATGTGTACACCCTTGCTCCAGGGTTCTGGTCAGACAGTGCATAGCTGTGGTGGGGCACAGGCTAAGGACCCTTAGGCTAGAGTGAGTCAACACGTCTGTACACAGAGGGGGGCCTGGAAGGCAGCACTGCCTGGCTGAAGGGCATGAAATGTTTTGTCTGGTCCTGGTACGACAGACACCCACTTTGTTTCCTAAATGGCATCCTATTCTCTATATAGTGCACTACTTTTGGTGAAAAGTACTGCTCTATTTAGGGAATGGGGCATCATTTGGGAAGCAGCCCCCTGAGACTGTGTATGTATTTATGTATCCAAGTTGTGGGTCGTAACTCTGGTCACAGAGGGGGGCCAGGAAGGCAGCGTTGCCTGGCTGTGACATGACATGTCGTGCCTGATCTTGGTCCTCCCAGTCCTGTCAGGACACCCAAAAAAACAGAGTGTGTCATATGTTTATGTGTCCAAGCTGGAGAGCATAGATTTCAAAACCCCAAGTCAACCCCAAGTAAACAACAAACAAGTATAGTCAATTCAACAGCTTGTTAGTCAGCTTCTCCCTAGCTTGGGTTAAGATGTCAACATGTTGAGATTTTATATTGGTGGCACCTTAATTGGGGAGAATGGGCTCGTGGTAATGACTCGAGCTGAATAAGTGGAACGGTAACAAATACATCAAACACATGGTTTCCATGGTTTCCAGGTGTTTGATGACATTCCATTCGCTCCGTTCTGACCATTATTACGCTCCCTTCTCCCCTCAGCAGCCTCCTGTGCTAGACATAGTTGGATACTGATATTGTCCCAAAGTCAGGAGGTTACCGCCACTGCTCAATGCATAGAAACACCACAATTGCCCACAATGTTTGTTTCTATGTTATGGGGTTGTACCTATTTTGTTTGAAAGTGGCATGTGGTTTACATACTGTATATGTTTTGATTCCGCTGTGGATTTGAGTCTGTTTTTTCAATGTGTTGGCCTCTTGAAATCAATATCCAAAGGAACCGCAAACTGTACACACTGTACATGTGATTGTCTTCTTGCATACATAAATGCATGCGTGCTGTCATCTTGGATAACTGTAGGCACCCAGGTGTTCTGACATGTAGCCTTTGTGAAAGACAAAGTCTGTAAATGTTATTCACATGACAAGTGGACTAAGTCACCTATTCAGGAAACATGTCTTTCAGGGGTAATCATTATACAAAGAGGGCTGGAGCCGGTTTCTCAAAAGCATCTTACCTTCATCTTACCTTCATCGATTTTGATGGTTCTAACGATGAACCTAGCCTTCAGATGCTTTTGGGAAACCGGGTCACCGTTATAGAACGAATGGGTACTTTAATTTGCCCCAAATCCTCCTCCATTACCCTCCCCCAAACCTGGTAAGGAAAACTAGGTCGACAGACAGAAAAATCAAGGGTTACGCAACATCGTCCTCATATACAAAACTCTCAATAAGTCAACCATTTTTATTGCTGTAGCGGTATCCCTCTGGAAAAGGCTAAGTTGTCTCGTAAAAAGCTAACAATTCATTTTCAGATTTACATTTCTGTCTCCCCGAAGCCACCCAACCCTTTTTTATAGAGGCCTTTATAAGAATAAGAACTGGTGGAGAGTGATGTTTCTGGCATTATTGAAGTGTTGACACTCAAGAAATCACTTCTTTTTGCGTTCCTCGGCACTCAGACCTTGTTAAAGCACTGTAAACAGACTGTTTTCATGAACATTGGCGATCCAGTGTGTTTAATGTAGCTATGTCTACGGTTGAGCAAATAAGCCATTGCCTGTCTGAAAGTGTCGCTCAAGTTGGAATTTTCTCAGGAGAAATTCAGGGTCAAGGCCTTATCCCTCTGTAGAGGTAAGGTGTGTGTGTGTGTGAGCTGCACCTGTAGATTAATAAGTTAATGATTTTTCATGTCAGGACATATCTCACCCAGGTAGGACATTGGGTGTCTCAATGAAACCACCCTTATAATAACTACTATTACAGAGGAAATCGTTGGGCTAAAAAACGATTACTTGATTTGTCTTGGTATGGTTTCTATGGCACTCCTAAACAGATCACCAACTCTAGGGTTTACACAAGTGGAAGAGAGAGATAGTCGGAGTAAGTTGCAGAAAAGGGCAAGCGGGAACCTGTCAATGGTTTTACAGGAGAAACTAAAGTTCTTCATGAAAACATCAACCACATGCAATGCTCTTGAGGTTTGATAGACCTCAAGCTGATATAATATGAATTGTCAATGGAACACACATTAAAATACTTGTGTCAACAACCATGAGGTATTATTTTTTTATCTTAATTGTTTTGAAGACAGTTTTTTAAAGAAGAAATAACGATTGATCCATTACTTAATGCAGTGGTTTTGCTTTTGCAGTCCAGTAATGTTCAACATCAGCATACAGAACATTGAGTCGAGCCCTAAAATAAGCCACATTTTTCTTTCATATTCAGTGCTAACATTAGACTAGCTAAGTGCTGAAACAGAGAACTGTAAGCTCAGGGCAGGGACAGGGTTAAAGGGTTGTGATGGCAAACCAAACCAGACCTATTTATCATAAAACCTATCATTTACCTAGCATTACCTGTTCCTGTTAGTCACAGGATGTGGTCATCATGCTGATGTCTGCAGTGGTGGAAAAAGTACCAAATTTTCAGACTTGAGTAAAAGTTAAGATACCTTAATAGAAAATGACTCAAGTAAAAGTGAAAGCCACCTGGTAAAATACGACTTGACTCAAAGTCTAAAAGTATTTTGTTTTAAATATACTTAAGTATCGAAAGTAAATGTAATTGCAAAAATATACTTAAGTATCAAAAGTAAAAGTATAAATCATTTCAAATTTGATTATATTACGCAAACATAATGGCACAATTTTGTTGTTTGTTTTTTATTTACGGATAGCCAGAAGCACACCAACTCTCAGACATCATTGTAAATTTTACAAACAAAGCATTTGTGTTTAGTGAGTCCACCAGATCCGAGGCAGTAGGATCTAGGGATGTTCTCTTGATAAGTGCATGAATTGGACCATTTTTCTGTCCTGCTAAGCATTCAAAATGTACTCTTGGGTGTCAGGATAAATGTATGGAGTAAAAAGTACATTGGGTGTCTCAATGAAACCACCCTTATAATAACTGCTATTACAGAGGAAATCGTTGGGCTAAAAAACTATTACTTGATTTGTCTTGGTATGGTTTCTATGGCACTCCTAAACAGATCTCCAACTCTAGGGTTTACACAAGTGGAAGAGAGAGATAGTCGGAGTAAGTTGCAGAAAAGGGCAAGCGGGAACCTGTCAATGGTTTTACAGGAGAAACTAAAGTTCTTCATGAAAACATCAACCACATGCAATGCTCTTGAGGTTTGATAGACCTCAAGCTGATATAATATGAATTGTCAATGGAACACACATTAAAATACTTGTGTCAACAACCATGAGGTATTATTTTTTTATCTTAATTGTTTTGAAGACAGTTTTTTAAAGAAGAAATAACGATTGATCCATTACTTAATGCAGTGGTTTTGCTTTTGCAGTCCAGTAATGTTCAACATCAGCATACAGAACATTGACTCGAGCCCTAAAATAAGCCACATTTTTCTTTCATATTCAGTGCTAACATTAGACTAGCTAAGTGCTGAAACAGAGAACTGTAAGCTCAGGGCAGGGACAGGGTTAAAGGGTTGTGATGGCAAACCAAACCAGACCTATTTATCATAAAACCTATCATTTACCTAGCATTACCTGTTCCTGTTAGTCACAGGATGTGGTAATCATGCTGATGTCTGCAGTGGTGGAAAAAGTACCAAATTTTCAGACTTGAGTAAAAGTTAAGATACCTTAATAGAAAATGACTCAAGTAAAAGTGAAAGCCACCTGGTAAAATACGACTTGACTCAAAGTCTAAAAGTATTTTGTTTTAAATATACTTAAGTATCGAAAGTAAATGTAATTGCAAAAATATACTTAAGTATCAAAAGTAAAAGTATAAATCATTTCAAATTTGATTATATTACGCAAACATAATGGCACAATTTTCTTGTTTGTTTTTTATTTACGGATAGCCAGAAGCACACCAACTCTCAGACATCATTGTACATTTTACAAACAAAGCATTTGTGTTTAGTGAGTCCACCAGATCCGAGGCAGTAGGGATGACTAGGGATGTTCTCTTGATAAGTGCATGAATTGGACCGTTTTTCTGTCCTGCTAAGCATCCAAAATGTACTCTTGGGTGTCAGGATAAATGTATGGAGTAAAAAGTACATTATTTTTTTTAGGAATGTAGTGAAGTAAAAGTAACATTTGTCAAAAATATAAATATTAAAGTACAGATAGTACTTAAAGTATTTTTACTTAAGTACTTTACACCACTGGATGTCTGTGGAATTATGGGAATTACCCCTAGAGTTCTGTAACTGACAACGACAGTTTCAGGAAGTCTCTTCCATAGAGATCCTATGATTCTATATGTAATTCTAAGCTCTCCTAAGCTCTCCTCGTCCTTGGTTTAATAGAGAGCTAACTGAAGGGTTCCACGGAAGTGCACACTAACGAGGAATAAAGTACACACAACAAATAGTTTTCCTATATGAAGTAAATGAAAGGTTCGAGTGTCAAAACAAGTTCAAATTTTTACGTATAATGTTGGTTATTTTTTAAGACATTAATCGAAAGGGATTCTAATGGAGAGCACATGGGCATTAGTTTACACACGTTATTCATAGCATTTATAGTTTTATAGTGGTGGAACATCCCACATACATACCCAGTAATAATAAAATCATCATTGTTACCTACAATATGGAAGCATAAAACTTTGCAAAAGGGAAATCATTTATTTTGTTTATGTTATGCAGGGATGCACACCTAAACACATGTGCGTGTACCCACACACACACGCATGCGCACAAAAACACCTGAAGAATCCTGCTGGGGAGAAGTGGAAGCAAATGGGGCTTCATCCTCAGGCTCAGACAACATTTGTGAAGACACCTGTGTGGCTGAGGAGGTGGATAGCTGCTCATCCTGAGGCTCCGAAGTAATTTCTGAAGAGGCCTGTGTGGCTGAGGAGGTAGATGGCTCCTCATCCTGGCCTGTGCCAGAGGGTGCTCCAAAATATTTGATAGATTTCCCCACACCCCCTACCTTGGGCTTCCAGTGGGGAGACCTGAAATCAACCTACCCCCCTCCCCAACTCGCCAACTCGTACTTCTGAGTGGGAGACCTTCCCAGGCAGTAGCCTGCCTAGCTCACAAACTAGAATCAGGGCGCCAACTCCGACAAGGTTAATTGACCCACAGTCCCACACGGTGACATGATATCATTGACGTGACGTGCAAATGAGCGATAGAAAACCGATCGTGCAAATGTCACCATTCCAAATTTCTTGGTGCGGGCGCCCCGTGCCGCCCTGGGCGGCTGCCCATGTCACCTATACCTAAAACCGCCACTGCCAGCAAGTTTGACAATATTTTCAATTTAAGCAAGCTAGCCAACTTTATTATTAGCAACTTATCAAGCTAGCTAAAACCTTATTGGTTGAAGAATTGGTCCGACTTCAAAAGCACTTCAAAATGTCGGATTTACAACTTCCCAATTCACTTCTCAGCCCAAATCCCAGCAACATACCACCCTGTATCCCACTGCTAGCTTGCCTCTGAAGCTAAGCAGAATCCGTCCTGGTCGGTCCCCTGGATGGGAGACCAGATGCTGCTGGAAGTGGAGTTGGAGGTCCAGGAGGGGGCTAGCCCTCTTCCCTTTGGTCTAAAGAGATCCCAGGGCAGTGAAGGGGACATTGCTCTGCATAGGGTGCCATCTTTCAGATGGGACGTTAAAACGGGTGTCTAGACTCTCTGTGGTCACTAAAGATCCCGTGGCAGTTATCGTAAGAGTAGGTGTCCTGGCTAATTTCCCAATCTGGCCTTCATACCATCATGGCCACCTAATCGTCTCCAGCATGGCTCAGTCATCCCTGCTCTTCCTCAGGTCATTGCTATAAAAGACAACATGTTCTCAATCAACTTACCTGATAAAAGAAGGTTCAATAAATAAATAAAAGCCCATGAATGCCCCAATAGGCCAGAGGGTGCACATACTGTATATATGTCACATGTTTATTATTACGGTGAATTTGAGGCGGAAAGTGTGTCCGAGATGGTCAGAATATAGGGGGAATTAAATGTGCACTGTCGTTTGTGTTTTTAATTAACATCATTTACATCAAATTTTACACAACCTTAATGTGTTATATTGGCCAGTGAGCGGGCTGGTTTGTTTTGGGGTGGAGGAGCCTTCTTTTTTTGTTTAGGAAAATGACTATACGAGAGGTCGACTGGGCTATCCTGGGTTGGTTCTATATGAAAAGATATTGGTTAAAAACATTTAAGAAAATGGCTCTGCCGTTATTTTGCCACTTTAATCTAGGGTAATTGCTGTGTTTACATGTCGCTTCGCTGCTGTTCTTGTGCAACAGGCGGTTGCAGAGGCACATATGGGAAACAGCTGCAGAGTGAGAGAGGAAAGAAGGAACCAACGGGAGTGGACCAGGAAGTTCGACAGACCAGAGAAATGATTCCCTTCTTCAGTCAGATAGAATCAAATCAGCTTGACACAATTCAAAACAATAACTTTCAACTACATTCTTTACTTAAAAAATGTACTTTCTTAGAAAAGGAAAACCCCAGATAACGAATTACAGTATTAATAGGACCTTATATTTTGATGTCACATGACATTAAGATATTATATACTATTACCTTAAGCATAGAGTGGGACATTTCAACCGAACAACTGAACATATCTTACACCTAGAAAGCCTACAGTAGGTCAAGTTTATCCCACTTTCATGTTAGTTTTCCCAGACAGACTCCAGACAAATCAGGGCTCTCTAGTCACAACCCTACAATCACATAATATACCATAACCCATATCTTGAACCCCCATATATAGTACAGTTGGCTAAGTAAAGCTGAACCCACTTTTTGGTTTGTTTCCCAGACAGAGTCCAGACAGATAGGGTTCTCTAGTCTTACCTCCCTCTATAGACAGGAAGTGATGACGATGAGGAATGATGTTGTGATTACACCGTTGAAGAAAACCACAGGCTTGCGGAGGTACGGCAGCCAGTAGAATGGAGGTGGTGAAGACTCATCAACAAAATGGTTGTCTATTTTTTGCCTACTAAAGGCTCTTAAAAGGTATCTGACAAGCGGAAGCTGTGTTAATTAAAGCTTTGACGCAGTACTTAACGTACGCTTTTTTTCTCTTCACATTTCTAAATTCTCACACTACAGTGTAAGTACCGAGTCACACAGTGTGTGGTAAACTCTTCTTCCTCTTGAAGCTTGTCAGAATGTATATTCCTTTGTCTCATATTTCATAAGTACATTAGTGATATCATGGCTAACTGTTGTTGCTTTTAGCTTGCCCCACCTTAAGCCACACAGTGTTTACATGTATCTTCTCTATCCCTTCTATTGTCGCTGACCTATCCGCTTGGGGTGTGACGGAAATTGGGATCCTTGACGTTAAGAAACATCACAAACCAAAAAATGATCCACATCGACAGGGCTGTAGTGGAACAGGTCGAGAGTCCACATCACTAAGGAATTAACATGGTCCACACACAACAATGCCTCTTCCCCGTCAGGAGGCTGAAAAGATTTGTCATGGGCCCTCAGATCCTCAAAAAGTTCTACAGCTGCACCATTGAAAGCATCTTGACTGGCTGCATTACCGCTTGGTATGGCAACTGCTTGGCATCTGAGCGCAAGGGGCTATAGAGGGTAGTGCATACGGCACTGGTGCCGAGCGCCCTGCCACCCAGGACCTTCCTGTCAGAGGAAGGCCCTAAAAATAGTTAAAGACTCCAGCCGTCCAAGTCATAGACTCTTCTCTCTGCTACCGCATTGCAAGCGGTACCGATGCACCAAGTCTGGAACCAACAGGAACCTGAACAGCTTCTACCCCCAAGCCATAAGACTGCTAAATAATTAACCAAATAGCTACCCGGACTATCTGCGTTGACACTCCTTTGCACTAACTCTTTTGACTCATCACATACGCTGCTGCTACTGCTTATTATCTATCACGTTGCCTTCGTCACTTTACCCCTACCAACAACACCCCTACCCACAACATACCCACAACTTTACCCCTACCCACAACATCACACAACTTTAGAGAGTTGGGCCAGTAACTGAAAGGTTGCTAGATCGAATCCCTGAGCTGACAAGGTAAAAATCTGTAATTCTGCCCCTGAACAAGGCAGTTAACCCACTGTTCCTAGGCCGTCATTGTAAATAAGAATTTGTTCTTAACTGACTTGCCTAGTTAAATAAAGGTTAAATTAAAAAATACATTTACATTTTTTTTTTGTCCCACTCTTCTTCAATGGCTATGCTACGTTTCTGGATATTAGCGGGAACTAGAACATACTGCGTACATGTCAATCCAGAGCATCCCAAACATGCTCAATGGGTGACATGTCTGGTGAGTATGCAGGCCATGGAAGAACTGGGACATTTTCAACTTCCAGGAATTGTGTTCAGATCCTTGCGACATGGGACCATGCAGTATCATGCTGAAACATGAGGTGATGGCGGCGGATGAATGCCACGGCAATGGGCCTCAGGATCTCATCATGCCATCTCTGTGCATTCAAACTGCCATTGATAAAAAAAATGCAATTGTGTTTGTTGTCCATAGTATATGCCTGCCCATACCATAACCCCATCGCCACCATGAGGCACTCTGTTCACAACGTTTGCATTATCAAACCGCTCATCCACACGATGCCATACAAATGGTCTGCGGTTGTGAGTCCGGTCGGACGTACTGCCAAATACTCTAAAATTACGGAGGCGGCTTATGGTAGAGAAATTAACATTCAATTCCCTGGCAACAGCTCTGGTGGACATTCCTCCACTCAGCACGCCAATTGCACGATCCCTCAAAACTGTGGCATTGTGTTTTGTGACAAAACTGCACATTTCAGAGTTATTGTCCCCAGCACAAGGTTCACCTGTGTAATTATTATGCTGTTTAATCAGCTTCTTGATATGCCACACCTTTCAAGTGGATGGATTATCTTGGCAAAGGAGAAATGCTCACTAACATGTTTTTTTTTTACATTATTTTTGAGGGAAATAAGCTTTTTGTGTGTATGACTAACTAGGATCATAACCTATACACTTCACGTAGAATGGGTCTCCAGATTATAGCCTCAACTAGGGGAAAGGGATATTATGCAACCAGTTTAAAATTAATAGCTTTTTCTCTCAGAAAAATATCCCATTATTCTTTACAGAGGAGTCACACTAATAAATGTCACCGCATTCTGCCTCCCCCTCAGTTTTCAGCGACGCTATTCTTAGAGTGCCATTCATTGAATAAAACCAACGGGTCGTCTGTGTCAACACAGTGTCTCACCGCCACACCACTGTGTCGTGACTCGTTGTGACGTTGTGGAGCCTGCTACGTCAAGGAAACCCGGTTGAGTGGGTGGAGGGGCCCCAGCCCGCATTAGGACGAGTGGAGCAGTCTCCAAAGTTATTGGGCATTATGACGGGGAGACCATCCCCATCCTGACGATTTCAATACCGATGCTATTTTAGGTTGGACCCGGTCTGTTTTTTGTTTTCTCCCCAAAGCCACAGTATTGTTAACGGAATTGAGCAATGTTTACTAAAAGGCTTGCCTGCCTCAGTCGAGGCAGATGGGCGAAGAGGCTGATAGTAGGAATGTAATGGAAAACATTTCTTAAAGTTTAAACTGCAATTTTGGGGGGGTTTTCCATTAAAATGTATACAATTCCACGTGAATTAACAATGGAGCTGCGCTGCTTCCAGCAAAAGTTTGTGTCTCACGGTACGACCCTGGTGAAGCATTGCACCTGTACTACCATTACTATACCTCAATTGAACCTCGCAAAGTTTGCATTTGCTTGTCATTTAACTTGTCAAAGTATTGTCATACAGAACTTCGCTGCTGTCGCTTGCCTTTCTTTGCCATTTTTCCAACCGTTAACGACGATGATGTAGTGGTGGAGAGTCGACTCCAAAATAATTGATTCGTCGACTCCTTGCGTGTCAACTCCCATTTCTGAGTGTCGACTCCTAAGATTCAGTATTTTTGGAACTGAAGAGACTGATTAGTTGCAGTACTTCCGAGAACACAAACATTCACGTGTTTAATAGCGAGCTAGTGAGGGATTGAGAGAGAGGGGAGGGGCACAGTATAGGCAGGTCGGCCACCAGGCAGACAGTCGGAACCGTGCACTAGGCCTATTGGCAATCAAACCCACTGGGCACATACTGGTTGAATCAATGTTGTTTCCACTTCATTTCAATGAAATTACGTTGAACCAATGTGGAATAGATGTTGAATTGATGTCTGTGCCCAGTGGGAAAGCTGTACCTCGCAATTTCTTGGCTTGTAATGTCTCGCAACTTCAGAAAAGCAGGGTCTATCATCAATGAATAGGCTAGGATATTTTAAATCAAATAACATTTTATTTGTCACATTTCGTAAAACAACATGTGTAGACTAACAGTGAAATGCTTAGTATGGAACCTTCCCAACAATACAGAGAGAACAATAATAGAAAGACAACACCACCGCCAATGAGTAGCGTTAACTATGTGCAGGGGTACGAGAGAGGACATTGAGGTAGATACTGTATGTACATTTTTCACTGTTAGTCTACACCTGTTGTTTTACGAAATGTGGCAAATAAAATGTTATTTGATTAAAAATTCACGTGGAATTGTATACATTTTAATGGAAAACCCCCAAAAATGTCTTATCCACAGTATCTGCATATCTGTATTCCCAGTCATGTGAAAACCATAGATAAGGGTCTAATTAATTAATTTCTATTGACTGATTTCCTTATATGAACTGTAATTCAGTAAAATCTTTGAAATTGTTGCGTTTATATGTTTGCTCAGTATATACTGCTCAAAAAAATAAAGGGAACACTAAAATAACACATCCTAGATCTGAATGAATGAAATAATCTTCTTAAATACTTTTTTCTTTACATAGTTGAATGTGCTGACAACAAAATCACACAAAAATAATCAATGGAAATCCAATTTATCAACCCATGGAGGTCTGGATTTGGAGTCACACTCAAAATTAAAGTGGAAAACCACACTACAGGCTGATCCAACTTTGATGTAATGTCCTTAAAACAAGTCAAAATGAGGCTCAGTAGTGTGTGTGGCCTCCACGTGCCTGTATGACCTCCCTACAACGCCTGGGCATGCTCCTGATGAGGTGGTGGATGGTCTTCTGAGGGATCTCCTCCCAGACCTGGACTAAAGCATCCGCCAACTCCTGGACAGTCTGTGGTGCAACGTGGCGTTGGTGGATGGAGCGAGACATGATGTCCCAGATGTGCTCAATTGGATTCAGGTCTGGGGAATGGGCAGGCCAGTCCATAGCATCAATGCCTTCCTCTTGCAGGAACTGCTGACACACTCCAGCCACATGAGGTCTAGCATTGTCTTGCATTAGGAGGAACCCAGGGCCAACCGCACCAGCATATGGTCTCACAAGGGGTCTGAGGATCTCATCTCGGTACCTAATGGCAGTCAGGCTACCTCTGGCGAGCACATGGAGGGCTGTGCAGCCCCCCAAAGAAATGCCACCCCACACCATGACTGGCCCACCACCAAACCGGTCATGCTGGAGGATGTTGCAGGCAGCAGAACGTTCTCCATGGCGTCTCCAGACTCTGTCATGTCTGTCACATGTGCTCAGTGTGAACCTGCTTTCATCTGTGAAGAGCACAGAGCGCCAGTGGCGAATTTGCCAATCTTGGTGTTCTCTGGCAAATGCCAAACGTTCCGCACGGTGTTGGGCTGTAAGCACAACCCCCACCTGTGGACGTCGGGCCCTCATACCACCCTCATGGAGTTTGTTTCTGACCGTTTGAGCAGACACATGCACATTTGTGGCCTGCTAGAGGTCATTTTGCAGGGCTCTGGCAGTGCTCCTCCTGCTCCTCCTTGCACAAAGGCGGAGGTAGCGGTCCTGCTGCTGGGTTGTTGCCCTCCTACGGCCTCCTCCACGTCTCCTGATGTACTGGCCTGTCTCCTGGTAGCGCCTCCATGCTCTGGACACTACGCTGACAGACACAGCAAACCTTCTTGCCACAGCTCGCATTGATGTGCCATCCTGGATGAGCTGCACTGCCTGAGCCACTTGTGTGGGTTGTAGACTCCGTCTCATGCTACCACTAGAGTGAAAGCACCGCCTTCAAAAGTGACCAAAACATCAGCCAGGAAGCATAGGAACTGAGAAGTTGTCTGTGGTCACCACCTGCAGAACCACTCCTTTATTGGGGGAGTCTTGCTAATTGCCTATAATTTCCACCTGTTGTCTATTCCATTTGCACAACAGCATGTTACATTTATTGTCAATCAGTGTTGCTTCCTAAGTGGACAGTTTGATTTCACAGAAGTGTGATTGACTTGGAGTTACATTGTGTTGTTTAAGTGTTCCCTTTATTTTTTTGAGCAGTGTATGTTATATACAGTGGAGGCTGCTGAGGGGAGGACGGCTCATAATAATGGTTGGAATGGAGCAAATGGAATGACATCAAACATGTGTTTGATACCATTCCACTTATTCCGCTTCAGCCATTCCCATGAGCCTGTCCTCCCCAATTAAGATGCCACCAACCTCCTGTGGTTATATAGTATCACACGCCCACGCCCACACAGACAGGTAAATCCAGTCTCTTTGAATAGGCAAGGCTCTATTGCAGGTGCCAGGACAGCAGGGTGGTAAATACTTTTGGAGCTTGACACTCACAGTGGCATGTGAGACAGGTCTGGAGTCTGGAGTCTGAGACAGACAGAGGCCTCACACACACACACACACACACACACACACACACACACACACACACACACACACACACACACACACACACACACACACACACACACACACACTCCCTCCTGTCTCATCTTCAGGGACCAGAGAGAGGGAAGGGGAGGGCAGGAGTCCAAACTCAACGAAAGAGGGAGGCAGAGAGTGGCAGCAGGGAGGGAAGGGGGAAGGAGTGAGGCGAGGAAGGGAGGGAGAGATGGAGGGAGGGAAGGGGGAAGGAGTGAGGCGAGGAAGGGAGGGAGAGATGGAGGGAGGGAAGGGGGAAGGAGTGAGGCGAGGAAGGGAGGAAGACAGAACCCAGTTATAATAGCTTGCGTAGGCTGACACATCTGAATTTATTTTACAGCCTGCAGTTGGAGTCAAGCCACGCATCTTAACACCGCTTATGAAAAAATGAAAAAAAACATATGTTGTTCGCTATGTTTCTTAATCGGTTTCAGCAGCCGAAAGCCAACCCTCCCCTGGTTGATGCTGCTGGTCGGATGCTATATTTATCCCCCTAGCCTAGCACTCCAGACCCAACTTAAGAGCCCAAAATTACACCATTATTTAGACTAGACTGTTTTCCCTCTGGAGAAGAGGAGGAGGAGCGGAGAGGAGGAGAGGCGGAGGAGAGGCCAGAGGAAGTGTAGATGACCTGGGTCGGTTAACCACCACTGGCAGGGCTGGCAGGGGCACAGTTGGTACCGACACCCTCTCCTCCGCCACCTCCCTCCTCATCTCTCGCTTGGCCTCTGCCTCCGACTGCTAGACCATCACAGCTACTATACTCCGTAACTGCAAGTGGCCCCAGTCCAGCGACAGCCTCCCATTGGCTCGTCCCGACCTTCAGCCTCTCCCGATTGATGTAAAGAGCTGGTTAGTGCTGTTTTCTGTATGGTGTTGTGTTCTTGGGGGTCAGTGGGGCTCAGGGGTTGGTTTACACAGTCTGGCATATATCATGAAGATTGTGTAAATGTGTGTGTGTGTGTGTGTGTGTGTGTGTGAAATGTGCACCCTTGGTTCGCAGGATTGCAACACCTCTAAATCCTGACCTCCACTTTCCTGTCTCTCTCCAGCTGAAACGTCTTGCTATAAGGCCAAGTCTACAGACCATAGAGTTTATTCTGGACACTACTGTAACATTAAGCATTCCTCTGGACTCCAATATGCACCTATGATTGACCGAGGTGAGAGTTAACGTTGTTAACGTTGACCAATGGACTTTTATAGAGGGCAGTTACAGACAGACAACAGACCAATTTCACATTGCTCGCCCGTGAGACACAAACGGTATATGTGAACTTGTAAAGTTAAGTGGCAGTCAGGTACACATTGAGCTCCTTAATGTTGCACAAATCCCCCCGAAAATAGATTCCCCGATTTGTCCAACGCACCAGACGTTGTTTTACTACCGTTCAATTACCAGAACATACTCCTCTGTCTGGTCTGGAGTTGATTAGTAAAGACTAACAAGCTTAGCCGCAATTCTTTTTAAAAACGTTTTATTCCCCCGGATGAGTGTGTTTTTAATCACAGATGGGGCCAAATACAGGTTTTGAGGCCTAACTTCTCCATAAGTATCACTTCTGAGCAGTTACCAGAGTGGAGAATAGTGAAATAAACATCAGACAGGCCGGTGTTATGGTCTCTCTCAAGGCCCCCCTAGTTGTGGTGGTGTGTGCCTTGTTATTGCCATTGGTTGACTCGGACCATGTCCTTCCCAGTAAAAACACTCCACTCAGAACTCAGAGCTCTGGAACCCTGAGACATAACTGAGACAGGTCATTTTTAGTTCTTGTTTGGAACTGGTCTGTCTGGTGGGTGAAACGGCTGGTAGGGTTTAGGGTTGACCTTTAGGATTGAGCATGTATTTGTCTCTCTTTGCTTGATGGTCCTGTCAGAGTTAATGGTATGTTGACTCTAGTGACACTGATTAAACTACACTATATCCAGATAGCACAACTTCAGACAACCATATGTGTCTTAGAGCTTGGTGAGAGCGGGGTTGACCTATGGTTATTTCGTGATTATATTCTCAAATTGTTCAGAGAACGTTAATAAAACTTTCCATAAAAAAACACAAGAAAACGAAAGAACGTTCCAAGAATGTTTTTGAAAAAAATATATACATTCCGTTCTCAGCGTCAACAAAACTCTCTCTGTCCGCTGTTAAGTGTGTTCAGATGTGTTGGCCGTGCCCACTAATCGGCCACACCCGATCTTAATGATAACTTGTTTCCTTTGAAATGGGGTCTGTTTGAACAAACTAAAATGAACAGCTTTGTATGTCTAAAAAAACATGGCATGCTAGCTCCCTTCTAGTGGAACAGTGGACTAATTCCATGGATAGAAACCAGAAGATCATAGGGTCTAATCTCACTGATGCCATGTCACAATATGACTTGGATCAAACGTTTTGGGTAGCCTTCCACAAGCTTCCCACAATAAGATGGATGGATTTTGGCTCATTCCTCCTGACAGAGCTGGTGTAACTGAATCAGGTTTGTAGGCCTCCTTGCTCGTACACGCTTTTTCAGTTCTGCCCATAAATCTTCTATAGGATTGAGGTCTGGGCTTTGTGATGGCCACTCTCAATACCTTGACTTTGTTGTCCTTAAGCCATTTTGCCACAACTTTGGAAGTATGCTTGGGGTCATTGTCCATTTGGAAGACCCATTTGTGACCAAGCTTTAACTTCCTGACTGATGTCTTGAGATGTTCCTTCAATATATCCACATTATTTTCCTCCCTCATGATGCCATCTATTTTGTGAAGTGCACCAGTCCCTCCTGCAGCAAAGCACCCCCACAACATGATGCTGCCACCCCTGTCCTTAACGGTTGGGATGGTGTTCTTCGGCTTGCAAGCTTTTTCCGCCAAACATAACGTTGGTCATTATGGCCAAACAGTTCTATTTTTGTTTCATCAGACCAGAGGACATTTCTCCAAAAAGTACGATCTTTGTCCCCATGTGCAGTTGCAAACTGTAGTCTGTCTTTTTTAATGGTGGTTTTGGAGCAGTGGCTTCTTCCTTGCTGAGCAGCCTTTCAGGTTATGTCAATATAGGACTCATTTTAGAGTGGATATAGATCATTTTGTACCTGTTTCCTCCAGCATCTTCACAGGGTCCTTTGCGGTTGTTCTGGGATTGATTTGCACTTTTCACACCAAAGTACGTTCATCTCTAGGAGACAGAACGCATCTCCTTCCTGAGCGGTATGACGGCTGCGTGGTCCCATGGTGTTTATACTTGCGTACTATTGTTTGTACAGATGAACGTGGTACCTTCAGGTGTTGGGAAATTGCTCCCAAGGATGAACCAGACTACCAGTACACCTCCAATTGACTCAAATTATGTCAATTAGCCTATCAGAAGCTTCTAAAGCCATGACATCATTTTCTGGAATTTTCCAAGCTGTTTAAAGGCACAGTCAACTTAGTGTATGCAAACTTCTGACCCACTGGAATAGTGATACAGTGAATTATAAGTGAAATAATCTGTCTGTAAACAATTGTTGGAAAAATTACTTGTGTTATGCACAAAGTAGATGTCCTAACCGACTTGCCAAAACTATAGTTTGTTAATTAACAAGACATTTGTGGAGTGGTTGAAAAACAAGTTTTAATGACTCCAACCTAAGTGTATGTAAACTTCCGACTTCAACTGTACATATATATAAACTCAGCAAAAAAACAAGCATTTGGTTATTTTGATTTTTACGAATGATCTTTGAAAGACAGGGTCCTAAAAAAGGGACGTTTCTTTTTTGGCTGAGTTCATATACACACACACACACACACACACACTACACATATATATATATATATATATATATATATATATATATATATATATATATATACATATACATATATATACATATACATACATATATATATACACATACATGCATACATACATATACATATATATACTGCTCAAAAAAATAAAGGGAACACTAAAATAACACATCCTAGATCTGAATGAATGAAATAATCTTATTAAATACTTTTTTCTTTACATAGTTGAATGTGCTGACAACAAATTCACACAAAAATAATCAATGGAAATCCAATTTATCAACCCATGGAGGTCTGGATTTGGAGTCACACTCAAAATTAAAGTGGAAAACCACACTACAGGCTGATCCAACTTTGATGTAATGTCCTTAAAACAAGTCAAAATGAGGCTCAGTAGTGTGTGTGGCCTCCACGTGCCTGTATGACCTCCCTACAACGCCTGGGCATGCTCCTGATGAGGTGGCGGATGGTCTCCTGAGGGATCTCCTCCCAGACCTGGACTAAAGCATCCGCCAACTCCTGGACAGTCTGTGGTGCAACGTGGCGTAGGTGGATGGAGCGAGACATGATGTCCCAGATGTGCTCAATTGGATTCAGGTCTGGGGAACGGGCGGGCCAGTCCATAGCATCAATGCCTTCCTCTTGCAGGAACTGCTGACACACTCCAGCCACATGAGGTCTAGCATTGTCTTGCATTAGGAGGAACCCAGGGCCAACCGCACCAGCATATGGTCTCACAAGGGGTCTGAGGATCTCATCTCGGTACCTAATGGCAGTACAGGCTACCTCTGGCGAGCACATGGAGGGCTGTGCGGCCCCCCAAAGAAATGCCACCCCACACCATGACTGACCCACCGCCAAACCGGTCATGCTGGACGATGTTGCAGGCAGCAGAATGTTTTCCACGGCGTCTCCAGACTCTGTCACGTCTGTCACATGTGCTCAGTGTGAACCTGCTTTCATCTGTGAAGAGCACAGGGCGCCAGTGGCGAATTTGCCAATCTTGGTGTTCTTTGGCAAATGCCAAAAGTCCTGCATGGTTTTGGGCTGTAAGCACAACCCCCACCTGTGGACGTCGGGGCCTCATACCACCCTCATGGAGTCTGTTTCTGACCGTTTGAGCAGACACATGCACATTTGTGGCCTGCTGGAGGTCATTTTGCAGGGCTCTGGCAGTGCTCCTCCTGCTCCTCCTTGCACAAAGGCGGAGGTAGCGGTCCTGCTGCTGGGTTGTTGCCCTCCTACGGCCTCCTCCACGTCTCCTGATGTACTGGCCTGTCTCCTGGTAGCGCCTCCATGCTCTGGACACTACACTGACAGACACAGCAACCTTCTTGCCACTGCTCGCATTGATGTGCCATCCTTGATGAGCTGCACTACCTGAGCCACTTGTGTGGGTTGTAGACTCCGTCTCATGCTACCACTAGAGTGAAAGCACCGCCAGCATTCAAAAGTGACCAAAACATCAGCCAGGAAGCATAGGAACTGAGAAGTGGTCTGTGGTCCCCACCTGCAGAACCACTCCTTTATTGGGGGTGTCTTGCTAATTGCCTATAATTTCCACCTGTTGTCTTTTCCATTTGCACAACAGCATGTGAAATTTATTGTCAATCAGTGTTGCTTCCTAAGTGGTCAGTTTGATTTCACAGAAGTGTGATTGACTTGGAGTTACATTGTGTTGTTTAAGTGTTCCCTTTATTTTTTTGAGCAGTGTATATATATACATATATATATATGTGTACAAAAAAAATGTCCCTTTTTCAGAACCCTTTTTCAGAAGATAATTCGTAAAAATCCAAATAACTTCACAGATCTTCATTGTAAAGGGTTTAAACACTGTTTCCCATGCTTGTTCAATGAACCATAAACAATTAATGAGCATGCACCTGTGGAACGGTCGTTAAGATACTAACAGCTTACAGACGGTAGGAAATTAAGGTCACAGTTATGAAAACTTAGGACACTAAAGAGGACTTTCTACTGACTCTGAAAAACACAAAAAGAAAGATGTCCAGAGTCCCTGCTCATCTGGGTGAACGTGCCTTAGGCATGCTGCAAGGATGCATGAGGACTGCAGATGTGGCTAGGGCAATAAATTGCAATGTCCATACTGTGAGACGCCTAAGACAGCGCTACAGGGAGACAGGACGGACAACTGATTGTCCTCGCAGTGGCAGACCACGTGTAACAACACCTGCACAGGATCGGTACATCTGAACATCACACCTGCGGGACAGGTACAGGATGGCAACAACTGCCCGAGTTACACCAGGAATGCACAATCCCTCCGTCAGTGCTCAGACTGTCCGCAATAGCCTGAGAGAGGCTGGATTGAGGTCTTGTAGGCCTGTTGTAAGGCAGGTCCTCACCAGACATCACCGTCAACAACGTCGCCTATGGTCACAAACCCACCATCGCTGGACCAGACATGACTGACAAAAAAGTGCTCTTCACTGACGAGTCATGGTTTTGTCTCATCAGGGGTGATGGTCGGATTCGCTTTTATCGTCAAAGGAATGAGCGTTACACCGAGGCCTGTACTCTAGAGCGGGATCGATTTGGAGGTGGAGGGTCCATAATGGTCTAGGGCGGTGTGTCACAGCATCATCGGACTGAGCTTCTTGTCATTGCAGGAAATCGCACGTCTGGGACCTGTTGGATCGGAGGGTGAGGGCTAGGGCCATTCCCCCCAGAAATGTCCGGGAACTTGCAGGTGCCTTGGTGGAAGAGTGGGGTGACATCTCACAGCAAGAACTGGCAAATCTGGTGCAGTCCATGAGGAGGAGATGCACTGCAGTACTTAATACAGCTGGTGGCTACACCAGATACAGGCTATTACTTTTGATTTGGACCCCCCCTTTGTTCAGGGACACAATATTCCATTTCTGTTAGTCATTGTTCAGTTTATGTCTCAGTTGTTGAATCTTGTTATGTTCATACAAATATTTAAGTTTGCTGAAAATAAACCCAGTTGACAGTGAGAGGACATTTCTTTTTTTGCTGAGTTTATATACACACACAGTACCATTCAAAAGTCAAATATTTTATAGGGCCCCCATAGAGTTGTTTATTAATCATTATTTTTACCAGGTACAGTACCAGTCAAATGTTTGGACACACCTACTCATTCAAGGGTTTTTCTATATTTTTACATTTTTACATTGTAGAATAATATTGAATACATCAAAACTATGAAATAACACATATGGACTTGCCTAGTTAAATAAAGGTTAATTAAATAAAATAAATTCGTGGAATCATGTTTAAGCTGTCATCAAGGCAAAGGGTGGCTAGTTTGAAGAATCTCAAATATAAAATATTTTGATTTGTTTAAATGTTTATTGGTTACTACATGATTCCATATGTGTTATTTCATAGTTTTGATGTCTTCACTATTATTCTACAATATAGAAAATAGTAAAAATAAGGAAAAACCCTGCAAAGAGTAGGTGTGTCCAAACTTTTGACTGGTACTATATATACACAGTATATATATAGCGTTATGTACTATAAATGCACAATACATAGACATACTGTCCTGTCTATACAGTATATACAACATCCTCATTCCATAGAGTCATTTGGATGCATCTAACTACTTTGTCATGTTTTAGAGAATTGTAGTGCTACATCCTATTGCTTCACCTGTATGTGACAACAGACAGCATATTGCATCCGTGACCATAAACTACGTTACCCACACACACCAAAACATGGATGACCCAGTAATTAGGAAGATGGCCTTTCATGATAAAAGCTAAAACCTCTCACATTTACCGTAGTGGTGCTGGTGGTCAGGGAGATATCGCTCTCCTCTAAACCCCTCCCCCGGTCACTATCACCCTGTTCCCTTATCAGCGATGTTACAGAGCAACCCAGAGTGGAACGAGTCACACTTGAGAGGAGGGATACCAAGCACAACGACTATGACACATCTTTGACCTTTGTTAAGGAAGACACTAAAAAGGGGGCCAATGAAGAATATGAGCATTATGTCAGTATCACTCAATACATTTAGTATATATATTTGTTATTCTATAGGCCAGAACACGTCTTAACACCTGAAGTTACATTTAATAGAATATATCTAATTGAATATTGAATTGAATTGAATGATATAACTGGATTCTACACAGACTCCAAGGGAGAGACTACTGGGTTGTGTTACCCCCCAGGTTTCACACCATGGACAGACAAGTGACCTTGAGAAGAACTGATATGTTTATGACGATGATGATTCACGTTGAAGAAAAATAGAGTCATATTTTCTTTCATGCTCTTTGGACGTGGCTAGACACAGGAGAGGGCATGGTGGGTTGCTTCTACCATGCCATCCCTCCCTCCATCCATCCCTCCCTCCCTCCTGCCATCCCTCCCTTCTTTCCATGTTTCTCTACTGTGGTGTCGGTATTACCAGACACTGTCATACTTTCCCCGTGTGCACCATCTGAACTTTCCCTTGGGTCTTCACCAGGGTGATGGTCATCAGTTAGTGTGTCTGATGTTAGACTACCTATAAGCAGACTAAAGACCCTTAAAGGACGAGAGACACAGACACTGTTTTTATTGGGTTTTAGCAAAATATTCCATGAGGTTCAGATGGGGATGGATGTCTGTTGGGGTCAGAGTTTGTGGTGAGTTTTTTTGAAGGTTTGGCTGAGGTCAGGTTCAGAGGAAAGTGAAGAGCTGCAGGGTTACTCATCCTCACATCTGGCACTCTCCTCACACAATAACTGCCCCACACACTGCCCACACACACACACATGCACAAGCGCACACACACACAAACGAACGCACACACAGACGCACATGCACGCACACACACACATGAGCAAGCACATACGCACATACACACAGACGCACATGCACGCACGCACACGCACACACATGCGCACACACACACACACACACACACACACACACACACACACACACACACACACACACACACACACACACACACACACACACACACACACACACACACACACACACACACACACACACACACACACACAGAGATGCATGCATGAACAAGCACACATGCATATACACTCACAAAAGTTCCTCATACACACCCTCCAACTCCACACACACTCTCCATAATCACCTCTCTGAATTCACACCCCAAAAAACGAATCAGTAAGTTGCTGCATTCCACACAACATCATGGAGGGCTATATATCTCAGAAATGACACCCTCTCTCTCTGTGTCAACTCCATGGTGCTGGCTGGGGCACTGATAGACTACTGTTGCATGTGTGTGTGTGTGGTTAGCTAGAGTGGCATGGCACGGCTATGAACTACACTCAAATAAATCATTATTGTGCATGTGTATGTATACATACATACATACTATATATATATATATATATATATATATATATATATATATATATATATATATGTGTGTGTGTGTGTGTGTGTGTGTATATATATGTGTATATGTGTATATATATATATATATATATATATATATATATGTGTGTGTGTTCCGCTCTTGCTCAGTGTTTCTCACCTAAATGCTGGTAGGAAATTCATGGCATTCCCATGGTCCTTTGTTTACATAGATGTCAAACAGCTGGACATACATATCTAGGTTATTAGGACAAGCAAGGGGCCAGGAATGAACTTTGAACTCTGAAAATCGCACCTACTTGACTGTGTCAATGCAAAAACAAAACTCATCGTGGTCACAGAGGGAGATAAAGCTGCTACTTTACTACAGTGAGAGGACGGGTGTTGAGGGGAGAAAGGGAGAAGGGAGAGAGGGACAAGAGGAGTGTTTCTGGGTGTGGAACAGACTGCCATCCTATCAAGGGGGAGTAGCAAGTTGTGGTGTTTTGATCAAGATCCAGCAGACGTTGGAGAAAAAGAGGGGAGAGAAAGAGAGAGAGAAATACTTCCACCCACCTAACAGGGAGACACACACATAAACAGCGGAGACACAGAGAGGGACTCAGAACTGCTGGAGGAGCACAGAGAGAGCACAAGGTGTCAGAGAGAGAGAGGAGAGGAACACTTGACTTGAACACTAGAACACTGGAGTGGCTTCACTAACATAAGTATTATACTAACACAGACACACACAGTGAACCTTAACACAGACACACACACAATGTGCCTTCATTGAGGAGAAGTCTCACACTGACACACACTGAGTGACTAGCCTACACCTGAGAGCAGAGATATTTTACTTCAGAAAGAGGAGTCTTACACACAGACACTCTCTCTCACTCATACAGTATCTGTGCCCATCCTGAGAAGGGATATTCTACTCCAGAGAGAAGTGAGGAGGAAGGAGAAGGGGAGTGGATGGATGCCTTTTGTGAACTCAGTGGCCTGGATCCTCTATGGGTGAGTGCATGATGGACCTCATGTTCAAAAGTTCACTTGTTTGAGCAAGTACCGGTAGTCAACTGTTTGAAATCTATTTAGAATACATTGCCTTCAGAAAGTATTCACACCCCTTGACTTTACATTTTTTTTGCTGTTACAAAGTGGGATTAAAATGGATTTAATTGTCATTTTTGGTAAACAATCTACACAAAATACTATGTAATGTGGAAGTGGAAGAAAAATTCTAACATTGATAAAAAATGTATGACAAATAAAACCTTTGGCAGTGAGTCTTTTTGCATAAGTCTTCAAGCTCTGTCAAGTTGGTTGTTGATCATTGCTAAAAAGCCATTTTCAAGTCTTGCCATAGATTTTCAATCCGATTTAAGTCAAAATTGTAACTAGGCCACTCAGGAACATTCAATGTCATCTTGGTAAGCAACTCCAGTGTAGATTTGGCCTTGTGTTTTAGGTTATTGTCCTGTTGAATGGTGCATTTGTCTCCCAGTGTCTGTTGCAAAGCAGACCGAACCAGGTCCTCTAGGATGTTTCCTGTGCTTAGCTTTATTCCATTTATTTTTATCCTAAACTCCCTAGTCCTTGTCGATGACAAGCGTACCCATAACATGATGCAGCCAAACTTGTGGGATGCATTTGCAGTTTGTTTTGGTTGTGTTTCAGATTATTTTGTGCCCAATAGATATCAATGGTAAATAATGTATTGTGTCATTTGGACTTGCTTTTACAGTAAATAACAACGGAAAATGTGGATGCTACCATGATTACGGATAATCCTGAATGAATCATGAATAATGATGAGTGAGAAAGTTAGAGGCATACATATCATACCCCCCCCAAAAAAATGCTAACCTTCCCTGTTATTGGTAATGGTGAGAGGTTAGCAATAGAGGTCTTCACGGGTCCAAAACGTTGGACTCATTACAAAATGGACCTGGGGATTTCACACCCATATCCGATTTGCATAAATATACATCCGTTCCGAAGTTACCCGAGGAAAACTAGACCCTTTCCATATAGACCTGGTAGAATCCTGAACAGGTCCGATCCGAGTGATGGGAGCGGCAGAAAAGCCCTTTTTTAAGCTACTTTATTAACCAGAGCTGATAAAGTGCGAGAGGAGGGAGAGAGAGGTGCCACTCTACTGGGCAGGGGAGGGGCCTTACTGTGAGCGAGTGACGCAGGGAGTGAGAGACAAGAGACAGCAACCAACCAACAAGCCGACTCGCACTATAGTAGACAAAAGCTGCCATAGCTAGGTTATTTATCATCAAACATGATTATGTAGTACCTGTCTTGACGGCATCAAACCGGGAGAAGCTATTAAAGCTAACTAACTTTAGCTAGCTAGGCTAATTGAGGCTGCAGTGCATGTGTTTTCTCATCCTACAGTTACAAATAACAACAACTCCATTCAGAATACTAAGCAGAAGTCTACATGTTGGCTCTTGGTCATTGTAGCATGTCCTTCTCCTTTAACTTTTAATTCCATCTTCCATTGATTAGAAATCTCCTAACTTTTGCCACACACAGAGGCTCTATGACTGTAGCCTATTGCCGCTTTGCTGACTTATGACTGGCCAACAACAACAAGCTACACATGTGTCTCTCTCTCTCTCTCTCTCTCTCTCTCTCTCTCTCTCACTCTCTCACTCTCTCACTCATATCCACCTACCCGAAACCCGTGACAATCATATCAGAGCCAACCCAGACCCGTGACATTATTTAGAATTCCGGATCGAGTCTCAGGAGTTTGGATACAGGTGGATAGCATGTCTTGGGAGTATGATCTTTGGGGTATGATCTAAAACTTCAAGTTACTTGGCGTGCACATCACTGACAGCCTGAAATGGTCCATACACACAGACAGTGTGGTGAAGAAAGCACAACAACCTCAGGAGGCTGAAGAAATTCTACAGATGTACCATTGAGAGCCTCCTGTCAGGCTATCACCGCATGGTACGGCAATTGCCCTGTCCACAACTGTATGGCTCTCCAGAGGGTGGTGTGGTCAGCCCAACGCATCACCGGGGCACACTGCCTGCCCTCCAGAACATCTACAGCCCTCAGTGTCACAAGAAGGCCAAGAAAATCATCAAGGACCTCAGCCACCCGAGCCATGGTCTGTTCTCCGCGCTACCATCTAGAAGGTGGAGACAGTACAGGTGCATTAAAGCTGGGACCAAGAGACTGAAAAACAGCTTCTATCTCCAGGCCATCAGACTGTTAAATAGTCACAACTAGCCGGCCTCCGCCCAGTACCATGTCCTGAACTTAGTCACTCTTCCTAGCCGGCTCCCACCCGGTACTCTACTTTGCACCTTAGAGACAGTTGCTCTATGTACATAGTGCTGCCATATGTATATAGTCATTGAATCCTATATAACTACTGCTGTACACACCTTTTCTGTTCATATACTCTCCATACGGTCTATACACACCATTTCGGACTCTGACATTGCTCGTTCTGATATTTTGGGGATTTGTGTGTATTGTTTTGTGCTATTAGGTATTACTGTACTGTTGGAGCTAGAAACATAAGCAATTCAACACAATCCAACACCTTTTGGATGAATTGGAACGCCGCCAAACCCAGATTCGTCCGTTGCACTGCCAGATGGTGAAGCATGATTCATCACTCAAGAGAACGCGTTTCCACTGCTCCAGAGTCCAATGTTGGTGAACTTTACACCATACCAGCCGACACTTGGCATTGCACATGGTGATCTTAGGCTTGTGTGCGGCTGCTCGGCCATGGAAACCCATTTCATGAAGCTCCCGACGAACAGTTCTTGTGCTGACGTTGCTTCCAAAGGTAGTTTGGAACTCGGTAGTGAGTGTTGCAACTGAGGACAGACAAATTTTATGAGCTACATGCTGCAGCACTCAGCGGTCCCATTCTGTGAGCTTGTGTGGCCTACCACTTCACGGCTGATGAGCCGTTGTTGCTCCTAGACATTTCCACTTCACAATAACAGCACTTACAGTTGGCAGCTCTAGCAGGGCAGAAATGTTATGAACTGACTTGTTGGATGGTGCCACATGGGACAGTCACTGAGCTCTTCAGTAAGGCCATTCTACTGCCAATGTTTGTCTATGGAGATTGCATGGCTGTGTGCTTGATTTTATACACCGGTAAGCAACGAGCGTGGCTGAAATAGCCAAATCCACTCATTTGAAGCGGTGTCCACATACTTTGTATATATAGTGTATCATGCAATTATTGTGACAGGACTATGTATTGTTCTGCAGGGTTAAATGCATCTTGGCAGAGTAGTGTGTACTGTGTAGGATTGTCTTTTTTTACTAACGTTCTGCCAATTCCTTTAAGGTGCTCATTGGTGGTTGACTTTATTGTCCTGAAAGAGTTCGGTTCAAACTGTCCCAGCATGCACACGTTGACACATTTAAACCTACAGAGTTCAGGCATACGTTTCCGAAAGTTTACTTTCAAAGTTAGGTTACTGAAGACTTTCCAGGTAGACTTCTCTGCGGTACAAGGAAGGTACAGTTGCACAGCGTCTGCATTGACCTTTCTCAAATTACATTAGAGCCATAGGCACCTATGTAAGTGCACTTAGGGCACATAGGCAGACAGGAATAATCCTTGCCAAGAAAGACCTTAGGTTACGAGGTTCCAATATCCACACTAGCATACCACTTAATGAAGAAATCAATGTATTGGACATGCATTCTAATCTAAGTAGAGTGCTGGCTGTAATCTAAGTAGAATGATGGCATGGATAGTGACACCACGCTGAGCACGAGAATTGGAGTCTCAAAGAGCGTAAGCATCCTATGTGATGCTAACGTAGGTAATGTAAGGATATCTGGGAATATCAAGTACAGCAATGCATGTGAATCAATCAGTATGTGGACAGCTTCCGGTAATCCCTAATAGTACGCATAGGAGCAAAGCTCCACATTCTGTATCTTGATTCGAAAAACTTGAGAATGGCCCTGATCCAGCTCGAAAGCCATTAGTCAATCCCCCTGTCCTCCCTCACTCTCTCTCTCTCTCTCTCTCTCTCTCTCTACCCCCCCTCTTTCTCTATCACTCAGACCTGCTACTCACATGCCAGCCTTATTCAGATACACATGTGAACTAGCGTTGATGTAAGTGTACTTTTATTTGAAAATTGGAGAATGACATTGATCCAGGAAGAAAGGTATCAGTCAATCGCCTGTCATCACTCACTTTCCTTCTCTGTGCCTCTCTCGCTCTCTCCCTGTGTCATTCTCTCTATTCCCCCTCTCTTTTTCTTTCTCTTTCTTTCTCTCTCTCTTTCACACACCTGATATTGACATGTCAGTCTTATTCAGGAATAGACATGCAAACACTAATTGAGATTTCATCCATAGAACAGTCTGATACTTCTAGAACATTCTGCTACTTCTAGAACAATCTGCTACCAAGTAACATGCCATAAGCGTTATATTGCCAACAAAGCCAGAAAAAACATGGCCATTATCAGTCGATGTCCCTTCAGAGCTCACCAATCTAACTGTATACAAAGGTGGCCGACCTAATCTTGTGCCAGCGGCCTCTTTAACAAAGTTTCCAACGTGGGACAAGACATAAACATAGAATGTTGTGAATGGGAGAACACTGGAACATCCAAATGAAACATTTACAGGTGATGAAACATAAAATGACTACATATCTGTTATGTGTTCTATGGCAACGTATGTCCCTGGGCCCGGGGCCCTTACCCTTCAGAGTAGTGCGGCTACATCAAAACCATAATCTTACTTTGGTAACAGTTCAAGTCAAAGAGCTGAAAGGTGAAAAGAGAATTATTTCATCCCATATCAATCAAATGTTATTATCTTGCATTGTGGATAATAACAATTTGACGTAGAGAATCCTGCATTCAGCAAGAGAGGTGTGGTTCAGACAACACCTACTCTGCAAACTGGAGGGATTGTATTGAAACCCTGCAATTCAACATGTTTTGAAAACATTATTTTAAATCAAAACTACTCTGCAATTTGGGGAGATGTGACAAAGGCAGTGATGAACAGTCCTGTCGAGACAATTACAACATTCTCTAAATGACAATGAACAGATCCAATTTAGCTAACACATACACTCCATATGCCAAATGGTTGAGATCTTTGGACACATTTATGCTTGCAGTGACGTAAAGTATTACAGTGAAGAATTGAATGATATCAAAAAGGAATCAGAATGTATAATTTCTCTCAGATAACTGAAAGGTGCACAACACAGTCCATGCAGGCTCTCTCTCCTCAGCTCACATCACTACGTTTGGTAGGTAAAAATAAACCTTCCATTTCCATCCAAACCAAGGTCTGGAAGAAGCTTCTGTAGCCAATTCAGAAAACGCTGAGCAAGGTGACCAAGAAAAAGCTTTTGAGTTTGTTTGACAACTTACGATTCTTATATAAAAGTTGTAAAAGTGTTTGTTCGCAGGCCAAAAATTGACCACAGGAGCCAAGGAGAGACTGTGAAAAAGACTCCCACTCATTGAGTCAATAGCCATCTAGCACTTCAGAAGAATACCTGTTACACGGAGAAAATATTCAGTAGGTGGATGAATTTCCTCACACATGATCTGGAGTATTTTATGTAGTAGGAGCAGAATTGCCTCTTGTGGGATAGATAAACTAAACTGAAATTAATAACACATTTGTTACAGTATAGTAACACATTTGGTGTTGCTGTTGTGTAATGACCCAACATGCAGCTGTTATGAATTGTGGTCACTCTCCCTTATGCCCGTGGGAGTCTGCCTTGCCCCGCTGCTACAAGCTGCTGTGTGTGGTGTGTGTGTGTGTGTGTGTGTGTGTGTGTGTGTGTGTGTGTGTGTGTGTGTGTGTGTGTGTGTGTGTGTGTGTGTGTGTGTGTGTGTGTGTATGATTCATTGCCGCCGCTCAACAAGTCCAGCCGACCATAGTAGTTAAACCCACTTCCTCTCGCGACTCGGCAGGCACCTCTTGCTCCTCCAAAATGCAGACTGCAGCCAGACACCCAGCCCCTCGTTAGAGGGCTTAGAGGTGATAAACAGGGAGAGGTGAGAGTACAACAGAGCACTTAGAGGCTAAGAGTATTTTGGTGCTTTTACAGTCAGACTTCCTTTTCAGCCCACCGTCGCCGGGGGCTGCAGGCTTGCATGATGCAATCTCGAAATGTGGATTTGGCAACTTCGGCCAACAGTACACACTTCGGTCGGCACAAACAGAATACATCCCACTGTCGTCTAAGTGGGTTTGTATCGTCATCATGTACTGTAATATTTTGACTGACTTCGCCCTTCCAAAGGGGAAAGTTTTTAAACGTGCTGGAGCCGTGGGTTAAAATATTCCAGGACTGACTCAGCTCTGTAGAAAAAAAGACAAAACTCCCAAGCTCCAACCATCCAACCAACGCACACAGATTATGTTGACTTGCTGTGGTTTCACTCTCCATTGCCTAGATACACAGACCGGGACATTATACTGTAGCCAGCGTCCAGTTTCACTGAACTGGACTCAGCCCTGCTTCAAGCAGTTCATTTAACAATCCTTGCCCTGAATCTGTCACTAGGCTAATACCCTGACATGAGTAAACTGTTAGACTGATATATCAAATTGACGTTCCTCAAGTTGACAGTACAGTAGGTGAAGCATGGAGCAAAATTGGTTGAGTAGTATTTATTTGAACACAGCCAATTTAGAGACTGAATGAGAAATTATGTACCTAAAATGAACTCATGAGAACAATGAACAATCCTCCATTTCATAAATGTAAATCTGTATTGAGTCAAGAAAGAAATGACTTCTACTCAGTGCAGAGAATGGTGCAGAAACCTACTCCTCCACTCTCTACCATCCTAATTTGAAACTGCATATTAACGGGTCTATCTTTGTCTTTTCCAGGACTGGAATCGAACGTGGTACACAGACAAACCGGACCTGACAGAGTGCTTCCAGAACACGGTGCTGGTCTGGTTCCCGTGCGTCTACCTCTGGCTGTTGGCGCCCTTCTACGCCCTCAAACTCTACTGCCATGACTGTGGATACATCCGAATCTCCACTCTCTGCACCGCCAAGACGGTGAGCCAACCCATAGAATCCCAATATGGTCAACGGTCGGTCCAATGATCACAGAACAGTGACTTGAATTGTCCATTCTAGTCATTCTATCTCTATGAGCCAAACCAGCCTGAGTTTATAAGCACATCCAGTGACCTGCAGATGCAGGGTACAAAAAGTAAAGTCATGAAAGAAAAATAGATACCCAGTACCCACACACTGTTGGATGCTCCTGTAGTGTTATTCAGTGCAACGGTTCAACCCGAAAGTACAACCAGCCTGCACCAACCAGTCCTGAGCCTTAAGACCAGCCTTAAACCAAACCGCAAGAGTATACATGGTATGGCCATTAACATTATACAAGACCAGGCGAGTGTTCGAGTGCACCGACCATATCTGCCATAAACTAATATGAGTGTGAAGTACTGTGAAAACCAAGCACCACATGGTTAGTGTTTATATAGGGCCGGCCGGGGACAATTTCATGCCTTAGCGAGCAAGAAGAGAGGATAACAGCGGGGAAAAGACTTGAAGGTTTAGAAAGTAATCAAGAAAGCATGGAGAGTTTACGGGACGAACGTAAGAGTTTATAGGATGGCATACATGGCACTCCAAGAGGGTTACATGTACATTTAAATGTCTTGGTCCCTTCTCACTTTCCACTGTTATGTTCCATGTGGTTGTACTTCAGACTGTATAAAGTATATAAAATACTTACAATATGGAGACATGCGGCTTGACAATATGGATTGACAGTTCCAGAGTCTCTTGAGAGTCTATGTCCAGATTGTCATATAGGTGCAAAAGATGCATGTTTCTGGTTTCCCCAGTAACCAAAACGTTTAATCAATCACAATGACAGTACTGTAGACCTCACTCTGCTTCCCTCCCTGTGTCTGTCCATCCTCCAGGTGCTGGGGTTCCTCCTGGCCTCATTTGGCTTCGTGGAGTTCTTCTACATTCTTCTGGAGAGGAGTCATGAGATCCAAAACCACATGGTCTTCCTCCTCAGTCCCATCATACGCAGCTTGACTGTGGTAAGTACTGTAACCATCAGCCAATGTCTTTGTCTCAGCTTCTTTCTTCACGATTTCTCTCTCTCTCTATCTACTGTTTATGTCTCAGTATCTGCTGTTGACTTCTCTTCCCTGACAGTAGATCCCGGGGGGTGCTTTTCCCCCCCTACCTTTATTTAAGCAGGTGAAATACATTATATATATATGTTTAATGCACCCCCAGGATCTGCTGTCAAGGAAGAGAAGTCAAGAGGCAATACTGAGACATAGTAGATGGGGAGAGCAATCGTGAACAAAGAGGCTTCCCTGACAGAAGATCCTGGGGGTGCATGCGTATAGCAGCAGCTTGAGTCGTTTACTCCTGATTTACTCTTAGAGAGAGCAGGGGCTAAGTAAAGCCCTCCATGACCTCTGTCGATAAACACTGTGTGACAACTTTTACAATGATTACAAAGACATACTGTACTCTCAAATCATCCTCCCCACTGATTTACAGTACTGGGATCAGGCTGAGAAGAGCGTCGGTGGAGAGCAGTGTAGTGCACTATGGGAGGCCCAGCTAGATAGAATAAAGTCCTGTTTACTACTAGGCGGGGAGGGTATAACGTCAGATTTAAGACAGAGGAAGAGGTGCAAGGGGTTGGGAATAGAGGGAGGAGCAGAGGAGGCCGGATGTAGGGCAGTGTGCCTCCTGTAGCTGACTCACAGAGCCATGACCCCCTTACCCATAACTCCCCACTCCCTCAGAGGCCGAACACAAGTGCTGCAGGGACTCAGTCCCTCCAAATCAGACAGCCTGGCCCACCTGTGGTCACCTCAGACTCTTAGGTCAATATCAGCAACTGTTTGGGTGAAGAAATACTGAATGCATCTCTTGTACCAGGTACACAAGGCATCCATTTTTAAAAAGGTCACTTTTTTATCACATTAGGGACCCGGATTTGAAATCCAAGACCTTGCTACAGTTAACCAGCCATGATATTTACAGTTGATTGGTTGGTTGGTATATAAATAAAAAGCGAAGGCCAATAATTTTCTGGACACAGAACCATAACGGCAGTCACCACCCCCTGGTTTCCCATACGTAAAGCTAAGGAACAATGTGTTCAAAAGAAACTACGTTATTTTGCTTGCTTCTCATCCTCATCGACCCATATACAGTCAATGTATGGGAATTTTTAAAAATTCAACAGACTCACCCCCGGTTTGTGGTCATGGTCGCTCTCCCTTCCTACCATGAGAGCTGCTTGCAAGCCACGCCATCTGCTGTAATCAGCGACACCATGACGCAGAGTTATTTTTCCGCCCCAATGCCCCAGACGTCCTGTATAATTACTAGGTAGGGAGTTAGGTTTTAGTAATGGACTTAGTTCCACCCACTGACTTCCATTCAAGGAAATGGGTTCCTCTCAGAAGGGAATGGACATTTCTTAATTGCAATGTGGCTAGTTAGGCAATAGGCCAAGCAGCATAGAAACTGGGAAATGAACCTGACATCCAACCACACAGCATAGATATTTTTCTATACAGTGTTTCTACCTAGCCTGGTCCCAGATCTGTTTGTGCTGTCTTGCCACACTATAACCTTTAGGAGTTATCAAGGTAGCACAAAACTATCTGTGACCAGGCTAGTTTCTATGGTGTCGTTGATCTATCAAGAGTTTATACTGGTAATTATGAGGCTGGAGGCCGTTTCTTTGCCTGCAATGTGGCTAGTCAGGCAATATGTGTAGAAACTGAAAATGAACCCAACAATCACCATATTTATCTCCACTATATAGCATACATATAGTGTTTCTATGGTGTTGTTGATCTATCAAACGTTATATAATCATGGCTGGTTGCTTAAAAACAGGACAGTTTTTAAGATCTGATGGAACCAGTATGGTATCTATTATGCAACTCTATAACCACACTCTCCTTTTAGTGATGAGCAGGCGAGGCTTTATAACTTCTCAACTTGACCAAACTACAGACAGTCAGAGATAATTACAGCCAAAACAGTCCTTGGAAAGAAAAGGGATTTTTCGATTAGACACTGGTGCCTGAAAACATGGAATCAGTCCTGTTTTATCTACTTATTTTACTAAACCTTTATTTAACCAGGCAAGTCAGTTAAGAATGTTATTTTATTTACAATGACAGCCTGTATTCGAACAAAATAGAAGAGTTCAGAGACGTTTTTGAATAAGAGAAAATAAATGTAGTGCAATTAAGGCAAAAAGCAATGCATGGACGGAGGGATGGAAGGAAGCAGGGGTGGAGGGCATAGTACTATACATCTGTTGTTTTATTGAAGGAAGTCAGCAGGATAACATATGCGTCTGTGGTCAGGGGAATCCCAATCTAACCTCTTTCTCCAAAAACAACAAAAGCCAAATCCAATCCTTACAAATATTTTCTATTTAGCCATTGATTCTTCTCAGCTTTCTTCTCAGACCCAGAGAGACTACTGGGAATGACAGTGAATGCTGACACAGAGGATTTATTGAGGGATTAATTTTCATCTTCAAAGTAATGAGTTTCAAAGTAGACTCGCTTGCCAGTCCTCAGTCGGGGGTCTCTCCTTTCAAATCACTCGCTTGACTTTCACCGTCCGTTGTAATCACACAGGGACACGTACAAAGCTCTCCCTCGCCCTCCATTTGGTAAATCCGACCACAACTCTATCCTCCTGATTCCTGCTTACAAGCAAAAATTAAAGCAGGAAGCACCAGTGACTCGGTCTATAAAAAAATGGTCAGATGAAGCAGATGCTAAACTACAGGACTGTTTTGCTATCACAGACTGGAACATATTCTGGGATTCTTCCGATGACATTGAGGAATACACCACATCAGTCACTGGCTTTATCAATAAGTGCATTGAGGACGTCGTCCCCACAGAGACTGTACATACATACCCCAACCAGAAACCATGGATTACAGGCAACATTCGCACTGAGCTAAAGGGTAGAGCTGTCGCTTTCAAGGTGCGGGACTCTAACCCGGAAGCTTACAAGAAATCCCGCTATGCCCTGCGACGAACCATCAAACAGGCAAAGCGTCAATACAGGGCTAAGATTGAATCATACTACACCGGCTCCGACGCTCGTCGGATGTGGCAGGGCTTGCAAACTATTACAGACTACAAAGGGAAGCACAGCCGCGAGCTGCCCAGTGACACGAGCCTACTAGACGAGCTAAATCACTTCTATTCTCGCTACGAGGCAAGCAACACTGAGGCATGCATGAGAGCATCAGCTGTTCCGGACGACTGTGTGATCACGCTCTCCGTAGCCGACGTGAGTAAACCTTTAAACAGGTCAACATTCACAAGGCTGCGGGGCCAGATGGATTACCAGGACGTGTGCTCCGGGTATGTGCTGACCAACTGGCAGGTGTCTTCACTGACATTTTCAACATGTCCCTGATTGAGTCTGTAATACCAACATGCTTCAAGCAGACCAACATAGTCCCTGTGCCCAATAACACAAAGGCAACCTGCCTAAATGACTACAGACCCATAGCACTCCCGTCCGTAGCCATGAAGTGCTTTGAAAGGCTGGTAATGGCTCACATCAACACCATTATCCCAGAAACCCCAGACCCACTCCAATTTGCATACTGCCCAAACAGATCCACAGATGATGCGATCTCTATTGCACTCCACACTGCCCTTTCCCACCTGGACAAAAGGAACACCTATGTGAGAATGCTATTCCTTGACTATAGCTCAGCGTTCAACACCATAGTACCCGCAAAGCTCATCACTAAGCTAAGGAACCTGGGACTAAACACCTCCCTCTGCAACTGGATCCTGGACTTCCTGACGGGCCGCCCCCAGGTGGTGAGGGTAGGTAGCAACACATCTGCCACGCTGATCCTCAACACTGGAGCTCCCCAGGGGTGCGTGCTCAGTCCCCTCCTGTACTCCCTGTTCACCCACGACTGCATGGCCAGGCACGACTCCAACACCATCATTAAGTTTGCTGACGACACAACAGTGGTAGGGCTGATCACCGACAACGACGAGACAGCCTATAGGGAGGAGGTCAGAGACCTGGCCGGGTGGTGCCAGAATAACAACCTAGCCCTCAACATAACCAAGACTAAGGAGATGATTGTGGACTACAGGAAAAGGAGCACCGAGCACGTCCCCATGCTCATCGACGGGGCTGTAGTGGAGCAGGTTGAGAGCTTCAAATTCCTTGGTGTCCACATCAACAACAAATTAGAATGGTCCAAACACACCAAGCCAGTCGTGAAGAGGGCACGACAAAGCCTATTCCCCCTCAGGAAACTAAAAAGATTTGGCATGGGTCCTGAGATCCTCAAAAGGTTCTACAGCTGCAACATCGAGAGCATCCTGACCGGTGGCATCACTGCCTGGTATGGCACTTGCTCGGCCTCCGACCGCAAGGCACTTCAGAGGGTAGTGCGTACGGCCCAGTACATCCCTGGAGCAAAGCTGCCTGCCATTCAGGACCTCTACACCAGGCGGTGTCAGAGGAAGGCCCTGAAAATTGTCAAAGACCCCAGCCACCCCAGTCATAGACTGTTCTCTCTACTACCGCATGGCAAGCGGTACCGGAGTGCCAAGTCTAGGGCAAAAAGGCTTCTCATCAGTTTTTACCCCCAAGCCATAAGACTCCTGAACAGGTAACCAAATGGTTACCCGGACTATTTGCATTGTGTGCCCCCCCCCCAAGCCCTCTTTTACGCTGCTGCTACTCTCTGTTTATCTTATATGCATAGTCACTTTAACTATACATTCATGTACATACTACCTCAATTGGCCCGACCAACCAGTGCTCCCGCACATTGGCTAACCGGGCTATCTGCATTGTGTCCCACCACGCGCCAACCCCTCTTTTTACGCTACTGCTACTCTCTGTTCATCATATATGCATAGTCACTTTAACCATACCCACATGTACATACTACCTCAATAAGCCTGACTAACCGGTGTCTGTATATAGCCTTGCTACTCTTATTTTCAAATGTCTTTTTACTGTTGTTTTATTTATTTACTTACCTACACACACACACACATACCTTTTTTTCTCTGCACTATTGGTTAGAGCCTGTAAGTAAGCATTTCACTGTAAGTTGTATTCGGCCCACGTGACAAATAAACTTTGATTTGATAATGCAAGTCATGCTAATCTCACTCTCACTCACTGTCGCACTCTCTCTCCCACTCTCTCACTCTCTCCTCAGGTCCTGGCCATATGCATCATCCAGTTGGAGAGGATACGAGGCTGTCGTTCCTCCGTCTTCCTCTTCCTGTTCTGGGTCCTGGCGGTGGTGTGTTCCCTGGTGCCCCTACGGGCAAAGATCCAGCTGGTTATGTACGAGGTATGGTAGTAGTAGAACATTACTTTATTCTCCATGGTCTATGGGAGAAGAAGCAGGTGTGATGACACAGGCACTAACATATTCAGTGTCTGCATGACTGATGTTACAAGTAGTCAAGATTATTCTCACACGCTATGTGAATGTAGGTTAATAGAGACTACTGTCAAAACAGTCATGACACACAGTAATTTTGTAACGTAGGAAACAATTTACTTGGATGAATATGCTACGCCTACATCCTGACTGTTATGTCTGCTTAGGTTTTCACTCAGTGACCCCGCAGAACCAGTTTGCCTGAAGGGTTGTCTAGGGTCTAGGGTTGTCTACCCATAGTCTAGATTTAGAGACTAGAGAGCGTATTGCTTGATATAGAGATTCTGTTGTGCCTGCTGTGCTTTATTCGTAACTCCACAAAATTAACCAAGTGTTTTCTAGTCTAGACTTAGCATGACTTGGGTATAAATGCATTGCCTCCCCAAAGTAGACAGAGGAAACCCTGTAGTGTAGGCAGGGCGGATGACAGACACCGCCAACTCTCGTCTCCCTTGTCTCCCTAAAGCCTGTGTAGATTGCTAAACTCCCCTCCTCTCATCCGGTGTCTCTTCTTTACAGACACTGCAATCATTGTCCTCGTATTTTGTCCTAGCGGTAACAGCATTCGCGTTTTTAGAAACACACACATCCATATCACATCCTTATCGCCTCCAGTATGACATTACCACACGTAGTGTTTAGGCCAGCGGTAATGACAGCTCTGAGGTAAAACCGATAGTGATGGTGAGACAACCCAACATGGCAGCCCAGGGTCAGACCAGAGGCACATCAGCACCACTTTTATAGGCAGGAGCAGCCAGCAAACACCTACTGGGACCAACCTACTGGGAAATACAGTATTTGTATTATCCTCTCAACACAGTCACATACCCCGGAAGAACAAAACATTAAGAACACCTTCCTAATATTGAGTTGCAGTCCCTATTTCCCTCAGAACAGCCTCAATACATCGGCACATGGACTCTACAAGGTGTCGAAAGCATTCCACAGGGATGCTGGCCCATGTTGACTCCAAAGCTTCCCACAGTTGTGTCAAGTTGGCTGGATGTCCTTTGGGTGGTGGACCATTCTTGATACACACTAGAAACTGTTGAGTGTGAAAAACCCTGCAGCGCTGCAGTTCTTGACACACTCAAACCGGTGTGCCTGGCACCTACTACCATACCCCGTTCAAAGGCACTTAAATATTTTGTCTTGCCCATTCACCCTCTGAAGGGAACACATACACAATCCATGTCTCAATTGTTTCAAGGCTTAAAAATCCTGTGTTAACCCGTCTCCTCCCCTTCATCTACACTGATTGGATTTAACAGGTGACATCAATAACGGATCATAGCTTTCACCTGGATTCACCTGGTCAGTCTGTCACGGAAAGAGCATGTTTTGTACACTCAAGTGTATAGACGGACACATTATCAAACGTGCACACACATGGCCACCACCAGCACTGATCATTTGGACAATCTCAGAGAAGAACTTTGAGACAGCTCTTCTGGTAGACTAGCAACAACATTAAAAGGTCTGAGTGTACAGAGTTCATGTTTGGTTTGGTTTTGCAGACCCAATTCCCTCGGCTCGTTGGTCAGACCAACTGACCTATGTTTACAGGCATATATTACCACCCACTCCTAGCCCCATACCATCCTGACCCTGTTTTCACTATGCGGCCGGATCTAGTTTGTTTTCCCCATCTGCACTCTGGGCGCAACATAGTGTGAGGTTGTCATCAACAACTACAGGAAACGGAGGGCCGAATATTTCCCCATTCACATGGGCTGTAGTGGAGCGGGTCGAGAGCTTCAAGTTCCTCAGTGTCCACATCACTAAGGACCTATCATGGTCCAAACACACCAACACAGTTGTGAAGAAGGCACGACAATGCCTCTTCCCTGTCAGGAGGCTAAAAAGATTTGGCATGGGCCCTTCAGATGATCAAAAAGTTCTACAGCTGCACCGTTGAGAGCATCTCGACTGGCTGCATCCCCACTTGGTGTGGCAACTGCTCGGCATCTGACCGCAAGACGCTACAGAGGGTAGTGTGTACGGCCCAGTACATCACTGGGGTTGAACTCCCTGCCATCCAGGACCTCTATACCAGAAGGGCCTAAAAATTGTCAAAAACTCCAGCCAACCAAGTCATAGACTGTTCTCTCTGCTACCGCATGGCAAATGGTACAGGAGTGCTAAGTCTGGGACCAAAAGGTTCCTGAACCTCTTCAACCCCCAAGTCATAAGTGTGCTAAATAGTTAACCAAATAGCTAACCGGAATATCTGCATTGACCCTTTTTGCACTATTTTGGACTCTATGCACACACACTGGACTCTACCCACACACACAGGCACACATTCGCCACACACACACATCACATACAGTAATAGACAATAGCAGCAGTGTATCTATCCTGTTGCCTAGTCACTTTACCCCTACCTATATGTACATATCTACCTCAATTTCCTCATACCCCTGCACATCGACTAGGTACTGGTACCCCCTGTACATAGCCAAGCTATCATTGCTCATAAGCATTTCACTGTAAAACTACACCTGTTGTTTATGAAGCATCTGACCATTACAATTTGATTTGATCATAAGTCGTACCTGTGCGGCAGATAGCCTAGCGGTTAAGAGTGTTGAGCCAGTAACCGAAAGGTCTCTGGTTCAAATCCCTGAGCCAACTAGATGAAAACTATTTTGCCCTTGAGCAAGGCACTTAACCCTAACTGCTCCTGTAAGGGCTGGATAAGAGCGTCTGCTAAATGACTAAAATGTCAAAATCACTCCAACTGCCGTTTACTATGGCTCTAACTTTCACACAAAGGGAAACGAGTAAACATTAGGTTGACATATAGGCCATCAAAAACAGGCCTGCTGGTCTCTTATAAGTTAAGAATAACATGTGAAAACCACATTTCACATAATATGTGGTTAATATCCCTGTTTTGGCTGTCTTCCATTGAGAAAGAGGGAGGGAGGGTTGGTTTGTGTGTGCTTCACCCACAATCTCTCTATTTACAGATATGGGTCGTAGCGTGACTGCAGGGAGCTTTTTACTATTGCTTCATTTATATAAAGCGACGTATTAAAGACTTTGGTTTTTCACCACGATTTCGCTTTACGGTTCAAAATAAGCTTTATTGAGTCTCTCTGTGATCGTGGCATATAACCATATCCTGTCCTATATAGTGTGCCTTATGTTGAGTTCAAGTATGGGAAATCTTGAAATCTTTATCTGAGAAGAAAAGCTTGCATTTTGACAAACTCATGCAAACCCACACTGATGAAATAAAAAGTATTGCAATTAATGATACATTGTTTACCAGCTGTGACAGAGCATTTCAATTGAAACATGATTTCCTTGATGCCACAGTTCCAATGCTGTGTGTAACCAACCCATTTCCCTATGTCTTAAAACTCAAGAGATGCATGTCTCAGTAACCCACAAATGGTTACACAACTATATGTTGCATGAGAAATGCAATTACAACGATAATGTTGACAATTGTATTTATTTAACCTTTATTTACTTAGGCAAATCATGTAATATTCACTGTTTTCTTTTTTAACAGGGTATCACCACCGATATTGTGAGATACACAGCGTTTTTCTCCTACTTCTCACTCCAACTGGCCCAGCTCTTCCTGTGTTGTTTCGCTGACCAGCCTCCAGAGGGAAAAACCGTCCTTGTCAAGGTAGGAATTAGATCAGAACGTGGGCTATATTTCACTTCCGTCAAAATGCTCTCTCCTTCCAAAACATGAGAGAATGCTTGGGCAGAGACTGGGATTGAGAATAGAAGCCATCTTGTGGTTTTCGACTTTCGTTGTCAACACACTCACTGAGTTTCCCTTTTGGTGGAAGCTGAAGTGATTCACTTCCTCTCTCTGCCCACTTTCCTATGAGGACAGTGTGAATTAATGAATGAATGTGTGTTGTCTACTCTGTCCATTCCATACACATGACTCAGATACCACATGAACCATGCTACGATCGTTACACCACTACTACACCAACGCAGTTCTGTATTTTTGCGGTTTACGGAATCATACTCTCTCACGGTCAGTACAATCAAAAAAGACTGATGAATCATGTTCCAACCAAACAACCATAGCGACTATAACAACTCCTGTTCTAATCAACTTGACTTTGGTAGTGGTAGCTACAGTGAAGCCTATATAGTCCATGACATGACATGATACTGCATCTTGAGAGAAAAACAAACTGTCCCAGAAAACTCCGAAATGTCTCACAGTATCTGTCCTGGTCGGCCAGCGGTAGTGAGGTTCAGAGGACTGGAAGCCACAGCCTGATGCAAGAGCCACACCCTAGGGTGTTCTCTACTCTCCCCACGTCTTGGTCAGAGATTCTCATAGTCAGTCACAACAACAGAGAAAGCGAGGGATGGAGAGGAAGAGCGAGAGAGATGGAAAGAGAGAGACAGAGTAGGACCTCCGGTGAGGGGGCGGTAAAGGGAAGAGAGGTTGCCAAAGATCGAGCATGAGCACAAATTGCTAGTGTGTAGGTGTGTGTGTTCAGCATGGTGCCACAGTGACGACATGTTACCACCCAGCATGGACCTCAAATTCTCCTCCCAACCCTAGCTCCAACATTAACTCTAACTGTTTACGCGCTTTACTCCTGTCCATAGTCTCCAGCTATTTACACATGCAGTTTCCACTGAGGACCACCTTACTGCATCATGCTGTTTAAACTCATTAGCATCCAGTAAATAGACTCTACAAGCACATCATAGAACCATTAAAGTCAGCCACAGAGGAATCCTATGTTTTACCAAAGCCTTTAAACATTGAGAGATTTACATGGTGGTCAAAGTCAGTGACATTCACCCTCTAATCTGTTTCAGAACCCATGTCCAGTCAAGGATGCCTCTTTCCTGTCGAAGATGCTCTTCTGGTGGTTTACTGGGTAAGATGGTTTAATGAAACTCTCAAACAACATGTTGACTTGTTTGAAAAATCTTTTATACTGTAAATCTTATAATGTACATGGGTGTTTGTGAATAACTTATACACTGAGTGTACAAAACCTGAAGAACACATGCTCTTTCCATGACACCAGGGGCAAGTCAATATTAGGAAGGTGTTCTTAATTTGCACACTCAACTTATCATCGCTGTTCCCCTCAGGCTGGTGGTTAAAGGTTATCGTACCCCTCTGGAAGCTGGAGACCTGTGGAACCTGAGGGAAGAGGACACATCGGACAAGATCATCTCTGATCTGGAGGAGGAGTGGACAACAGAATGCACCAAACTGCAACAGTAAGAACCAATTACAATACGCATACTCTCGCCAAACTAATTCTGTAGCTTACATTTACATTTATGTCATTTAGCAGCCGCTCTTATCCAGAGTGACTTACAAATTGGTGCATTCACCTTATGATATCCAGTGGAACAACCACTTTACAATAGTACATCTATATATTTTTTTTTTGGGGGGGGGGGGGGGGGGGTTAGAAGGATTACTTAATCCTATCCCAGGTATTCCTTAAAGAGGTGGGGTTTCAGGTGTCTCCGGAAGCTTCAGAGACTCAGGAATCAATCAACTTAATTTTATGACATTGACATTGTGGTTAAACTTCAGAATAGTGTCTGCCTAGAACTCTAGATGATCGAGGTCACTTGAGGAGCTTGTGTAGTTGTAATCGGAAAAACAAGTGTCCCTTAGCGAGACAGCTTAAGTCCGAAAATAGGTCAGAAGAAGTCCCCTAAGGACAGCATACTGTAACGTTGAGACACTAGCTTTGAAGATCCCATTGTTAAAATCCAAAACCTTGCGTTAAGCGCTCCTCTACTCACGTGTGAGCAGGATAATGCCTTTTATGGCTGCTGAAAAGTCTTCTCTTCACATTTTTGCATCGGAGATGTGGCAAATGAACAACAATGACTGTTGTTGAATTTTTTTCATCCCTTTGTTTCATATAAAATAAAACAGGCAACATGTAGGGCCATCAAACCCAGATGTCCTCTCTGTCTGTTTGTTTATCCAGGCAGGAGAAGACCATGGCGGCAGGCGTGGCGCTGGGCACCAGACTGCCCGACCAGGCCCAGATACTCAGGAAGCTGCAGAAGGAGCAGAGCTCCGGCTTCTGTCTGCTGAGGACACTGGCCAGGAACTTCGGACCTTACTTCCTTACTGGGACGATGTGCATCATCTTCCACGACTTCTTTATGTTTGCCATCCCTCAGGTGCTCAGGTAAAAATGGCTAAGGGTTTGACGTTAATTCTACACAGGAGACTAAGCTCCCAAAAATCCATGGCATCACATCGTAAACAAAGCAGCCATCGTAAACTGGGCAGCACTTGACACAATAATCCCTTGCAAGTCAGACAGATTCCACGTCTATATCCAATGCCCTTGACATTGATATACATACTAAAATGTTAATTTGGCAACCTTAAACTGGACCCGCCATGCTTGACCCCATCTCTGGCACCCAATGCCAGTCTAGACAGGAACCTTGTTGTTGTTGCACAACCATGGCTTGGTGGAAGTGTTAATTACAGTCAAGAGAAAGGAGTCAGAGACCACAGCTTTCTGCCCTAACATGGCGAGTCAAGGACATTAGCTTAGCTTAAGGGAGGGAAGAAAAGAAAGAAAGGAAGGAAAGAGAGAGTGAAGAGAAGGCTCTAAACGGCAGAAAGGTTGAGGTTGCTCTGGTGGACCACAATAAGAGAGCCACTAGCCAAGTGTTGAGGCCAGCCCAGCCACAAGAGGAGCACTGTTGTGCAACTAGAGACGGCTTTGTGTCGACCAGCAGGCCCTGCGGCCACACTAATGATCATAGTCTGCATAGGGCTGCATGGCAAAGCAGTGAAAGTGAAGGAACATGACAGGGGTAAACAAAGCTGACAGAGAACAGTAACTTGTCTGTGCTTATGACTCCATTAAATGCACTGCATTGGCAGTGGCACAGTGTCCATGTTCGGTGTATAGGCTTATGTTTTATAGTATGAATAAGACTCTTGAGTTGAGTATGCTGAAAAGGCTCCAGAAACATGAAGCATAACGTATCCACCGGAAGTACTGTATGATATTACCATGTTCTCTCTTTCACCCTTATCCCCTCTCCAACAGTCTTCTTCTGGGCTTCATGAACGAAGAAGACGCCCCCCTGTGGAAGGGTTACTTCTACGCTACCCTGATGTTCCTGTTGTCCTGTCTCCAGTCCCTATTCAACCACCAGTACATGTACACCTGCTTCACCGTGGGCATGAGAGTGAAGACAGCCGTGATGGGACTGGTCTACAGAAAGGTACGTCGTCGTGCCAACCAGTAGACAGTGGGTGACTGGGCGTCACGTTGTAAACATTGGCTCTTAATGGCAGGCTTGAAATTCCAACGTAAATAAACTATACCTCGACAATTAACATATTATTTTTCCAAAGACCAAGAAAAAAACATTGAAAAATAAATATGTTAATTGTCAAGTTAGGGTTTATTTAAGTTGGAAAAAGAGGTTATGGATGTTAAGAAACCTTGAAACCAAGTGTTACATAATACTCATTTACTGGAGGTTTAACTTGAGGTTGTTCTGTTTTTCCTCTAGTCTTTGGTGATCAACAGTGCATCCAGGAGGACGTGCACAGTGGGGGAGATCGTCAACCTGGTATCTGCCGACACTCAGAAGCTTATGGACTTTGTGGTTTACTTCAACGCAGTGTGGCTGGCTCCTATCGAGATCGCCCTCTGCCTCTTCTTCCTCTGGCAGGTATGGATGGCACTATCACTTCTGTTTTGTTGGTACTCATTGATGATGGACATATGTTTTCTTTGGTACTCATTTATAACAAACATTGCTTTTGATGACTTGTGTAAAACAATGCCATTTTACAGCACCTAGGCCCATCTGCGCTAGCCGGAATTGCCACCGTCATCCTCATCTTCCCACTCAACGGATTCATCGCCAAGAAAAGGAGCAAACTGCAGGTACGGACTTGTCCTATGAGGAGATTCATGTGCACTTTGACCTCAGTGCAAAAATATCTGGGACCAGAATGTCTTTCCAGGCTACTTTAACCCATGGCAGTAGCCAAATCAGAATGTGATGTTGCATGTTTGGTCGGGGATGCCACAGCTGGTTTACATAGCCGATGCAGAGCTGTGTGGGAGTACGGGTTGGATGGATGTCTCCACCATGTTATGCATATGAAAAACAACCACAGAAAAAAAGGGGCTATAAAAGGCTATATTTTTCATTAGTTTTTTGGAAAAACAACAGACAGTTTTGGCAATAATGCCTGTTTTAATCTAATTTACAGTCGTAGAATGTCACTGACCGCTTTCCTGGCCGCTTTGTTGTTTCCTCGTCGTAAAACTGCTAAGTGTTAAGAACTGTGTTCAATACTGTAACACAGTACAATTATAATTAAATTAAACAAGTACATACTTCTGTAGAGTGCTCAACATTAGCTGTTACTTGACAAGTATTGGCAGCTGTAACTGACAACTCTATGTCTATAAAATCCAATTAAACCACATTTTATTTGTCACATGCTTCGTCAAACAAACAAAAAATACAAAATAGCAGAATTGGTCAGGAGCCCGTAAGACGGCTACTATCCACTGCTGCGCCATCTTGAGATGAGTAATATGCTGGTGCAACAACACTTCTATAGGTTTCTTATTGTGCTGTTCTCTTGTGGTGTTGCTGTCCTCTTCCCTCTTTTTAGAAGGGCCGACTATCTATTTAACCATGTCTTTGAATGCTTCTCCCTAGGAGGTACAGATGAAGTTTATGGATGGGCGAATCAAGCTGATGAACGAGATCCTGAACGGGATCAAGATTCTGAAGTTCTATGCATGGGAGAAGGCCTTTCTGGAGCAGGTCCTGGGATACAGGGAGAAAGAACTGAAGGCCCTGAAGAAGTCCCAGATCCTCTACTCCATCTCCATCGCCTCCTTCAACTCATCCACTTTCCTGGTATGTGCAATACAATATAACTAGTATTAATAGTTGTTTGGTCTTTCGGAGTATAGCTCAGTGTCTACTCTTTACTTTTTTATTTTTTATTTTTTTAACTTGATAGATTTTCAGATATAACAACCAAAACAATACAACCCCAACCCCTCATTCTCCCATCCATCCATCCCCTCCCTCCACTCCCTCGCTCCCACCCACCCACCCACCAAGGCATCTATAAAAGTAAGTTAAATAGAAAAGAAACAAACAGAAACAAAACAGTAATAGAAACAAAATCAATGTGGAAAAAAGTTCAATAAAAATTCTTAGCAGCACAAATGGCCACTAGAACAGACATGACTGCTTACCAAAATATGCAAGTTACACTAAGTAAAAGATAGGCTCTCCACATATTGTATTAATGGGGACCAGGTTAAGTCGAACTTTGTTGGGACCCATGCACAATGTACCTAACCTTCTCCAGCGTCAGAGATGACATCACCTCCTTAACCCACTGCATAAAGGAGGGCGGCTTTGCAGACTTCCAGTGAAAGAGGACAAGGTGGCGAGCTAGCAGCGATGTAGCATTCTGGTCTAGGGGAAGTACCCCAAAAATGGCAGTGACCGGGTTTGGGTCACTGCCCCAAAAGAATGTGGGGTACATATGTGTAATACAAATGTTTACACATATGTGAGAATGCCTCAAAACGGGGGTCCCAGAGGCCACTCAAAGATTAGCATGACCAAAACATGTGTCCCACAGTCGCTGGACTCTGGTGGCATCTCAAACACTTGGCGTCAACATTTGGGTATATTTTTGCCAATCTGTCATTTGAGTAATGGAGAATGAGCAAAACCTTAAACTGAATAAGCCCATGCCTTATGCAAAATGATGATGTGTGGATACGCTCAATACTTTGTTGCCATATATCATCAGGCAGCTCGCCACCTATGTCTTGCTTCCATGCAGATTTTGTATTTGCCAAGGAAGGCGGATTTATGTTCTGTATTATGTCGTATAATCTGGAGGTTTTGCCCTTCAGATATGAGTTAAGATCTAAGCACCTGTCGACTGGACACTTAGTGGGCTCGAGTGGAAATGAAGGGAAATGTTTTTGGGCAAAACTTGCAGATATCTAAAAAAGTGGGTATTGGGAATATTATGGTCAACCCTCAGAGTATGGAATGAGACGAATGTGTTATCAACAAATAGGTCACAAAAAAAACAGACCGTTCCTATGCCAGAACTGGAATGCAGTGTCAATCTGTGACGCTGGGAAGAGATAATTAGATGTTAATGGAGAGAAGCCGCTTGCTAGTTTAAGGCTACTAAAGTGATTTGTTTAGTGGAAAGATTGTCAAATTTTCGATTGGTGTAGCAGTCTCTCTTTGTAGAGTTCAGGAGTCGGAGAAGAGGCATATCTGTTGTCCACATCTAGAATCAGTTGAGATAGCTCCGATAAGCATTTGGTGCGCTGTTTATTGTCATACACTATGTATGAAATAATTTGGCCTCTTAGATATGCTTTTAATGACTCCCACACAGTCGAGTGAGACACATCAGGGGTGCAGTTGATCTGTAAAAAGACATCAATGTGAGTTTATGTGTATTTTTTAAAGGCACTACAGGATAGTAGTAGTGGGTCAAGT